>NW_006294761.1:244116-261163 GCF_000327345.1 Myotis davidii | reverse complement strand
CTCTCTCTCTCAGAAGTAAGCCTTTATTCCTTGTTTCTCAAATAGAGCTGGCTGAGCTGGTTGCTTTTTGGCAATTAATCAAAGAGACCAAATCCCATATCCTCGTCCAACTCCTCCGACTCTTCCTTTGCTTCAACCTTGGCTGAGGCTGCAAAGGAGCAGCAGTGGTGGTGGCGGCCACAGGGGCATCAGCCACAGGGCAGCAGATGGGTCAGCCAAGAAGGCCTTGACCTTTTTAGAAAGTGGGAAAGTGTAATCAGTCTCCACAGACAAAGCCAGAACTCGCTTGTAGCCATTGATGATAGAATGGGGTACTGACACAACAGTTGGGTAACCAATCTGAAGGCATATGCTGGCAACATCTGGCAACATTGTGGACACCCTCTAGGAAGCGGGAATGCAGTTTCCTCTGTGATGCCAAGCACTTCCGGATGTAGATGCTGCCATTGTCAAACACCTGCTGGATGATCAGCCCAGAGGAGAAGGGGGAGATGTTCAGCATGTGAGGCAATGTGGCTTCGCTGGCTCCCACTTTGTCTCCAGTCTTAATCAGCTGGACATCACTCAGGATTTCAGTGGTGCCCCTGGAGATTTTAGTGGTGATGCCTAGAGCCTGGAAGGAGGAGGTCTTCTCTGGCCCCAGACCAGTGTTCTGGGCTGGCACAGTGACTTCACACAGGGCAATCGCACCAGCACGGGCAGCAGCTGGCACCTTATTGGCCAGCAGCATGTCCCAGATCTCAGGGAGATCCTCCTTGGTGAACACAAAGCCCACATGCACCCAGATATGGGCAGCAATTTCTCCAAAGCCGGGTTGCTTTCCAGATGTCCTCAGATGGCCTTGCGCATCATGGTGTTCTTGTGCATCAGCACCACCGCCTTCCCTCGGAGGGACATGCAGATCTGCTGCATCTGCATGGAGCCCACATTGTCTGCTCCCACAGTGAAGCATTTTGGATAATCATCCAGAAGTTGGATGATCTTAAGGAAGTAGTTGGACTTCCAGGTCGCCCTGTCTTTCTTTGGCATTATGGAGGAGTGTCAGGGATTGCCACGCAGGGTTTAAAGACCATGTCACTGCCACAAGGACGCTTGGCGAGAGGAAGCCCTCATTTTCTTTATATAGTACCTCAATTGGCCCTCAAAGCTCAGTGAAGGCACTGGGACACACAACCCATTTTACAGACCAGAAAACTGAGGCCAATTCCAATTGTCTGCGGAAGGGGACTCAGCGCACAGGGAGCCCTCACAGACATGCTCTCTGCCCTTCCTAAGAGGCAGCTGTGGGGCAAACAGAACAAACCTCTCCTCTCTGTCAGGCTTCTGAGCCTGGTTCTCAAGGACCTCTTCAGTCTTTATCGCGGATGCTCCACATTCTTTCCCCTTTCTTGTCCCCCACCCCCATTCTTTACTGCCCCCCCTTCTCTGGAGCAGGTGGTAGGCTTCGCACTCACCACACAGGCGTGCGCCCTGGTGGGGCAGGGCGATGCAGGTTTGCTTTGGGGCTGAGGCGGGAGCAGGAGTCGCTGCCTGTGAAGTGCACAGGCCACTGGGCCGAGGCCGGGTTAGTGCTGGAGCTTCTCCAAACCACAGCGGTTGGGTACCCGGCAGTGTGGTGCCCCTCCACTGAGGTGGTGCCACCCTTAACCCCTGCCTCAGGGCTGCGGTCGGCCCGGCGTCCTTCCACCTTGTTCCCCTCGGGCCGACATGCATCCTGGGGCCACTGCAGAACCTCGCTCGAGGGTGAGGCAGATTCCCCTCCCCCAGCCCTCTGCCCTGGCCCGAGCCCCCTTTGGTATACCCCAGCTCAGTGGTGCTCTACACCCCCTGGGCTGCCCGCTTCCTGGACAGCAACTTAGCCAAAGCCATGATGCTTGCTAGGGAGCCGCTGCTCAGGTGGCCCTGCAGCTGCTAGGTCTCCACCCTCACCTGGGTCACCTCCTTTCTCTCACATTAGCCCTTCATCCATCCTTCTCTCCATCCCTCTCTCCTGCAGTGCTTGAGCTCCAGGCCTGAAAGAAGAGGACCAAGGCCAAGAAGGACAAAGCCCAAAGAAAGTGAGTCTTGAACCCCGACATCCTATTCTCTGGATTTCCTCTCTGTTTCACGTCTTGAACGGGCACCAGGTTCCGGCACCCTGCAGCCCATCCACATGGCCTCTGGGTGACCTGGTAGAGTCAGTCTCCGAAACTGTGGATCTGTGGCGGAGGCCCGGCCTGGGTCCCAGCAACCCCATGCCTGCTGGAGAGTCCTGTTGGAGGAGGACCAGAGCCAGTCCCTCATTAGCTCCCCAACTCCAGAGGAGGCACCACTGGCTCTCCTCCCCCACGGCTGTGCCCCCACCAACCTGATAAGTGGTCGTGACTGTTATGGAGTCCCAGTTAATTAGCATTTTACTCTATTATATAGATAGAAAATGCAAACACATACTAATGATTTAATTAAAATTGAAACACATTGTCCACAATTATACTTGTTTATCATAATACTAGAGGCCTGGTGCACAAAACTCATGCACTGTGTGTGTGGGGTGGGGTGGGGGGAGGCGTTCCTCAGCTGGCCTGTGCCCTCTTGCAGTCCAGGCCCCCTCTGGGTATATCCACCACAGGGAGCAGGCCTAAGCCAGCAGACAGACATCCTTCTTTCAGTCTGGGACCCCTTGCATGCCTGCTCGCTGCTCCTTACTGCTGGCTCACTGCTCCTTAGCACTGCTGCAGAGGCGGGTGAGGTTCCCACCACCGCAGCTGTGTTTACTAGCCGTGAGCCAGGCTTCTGGTGGAGCAACACACGCCTGTGCAAGCGCACTGACCACCAGGGGGAAGCTCCTGCATTGAGCATCTGCCCTCTGGTGGTCAGTGCACATCATAGCAACCAGTCGTTCTGGAAGTTCTGCCATAATGGTTGCTTAGGCTTTTATTATGTACATGTTGGCAATTAATAAGTTCTAAAATTTCTATATTAGAAATAGAAGTACATTTTTTAGAGACATAGAGGCATAACCCACAAGAAATCAGTAAAAATGGAAAAATTTTATTTACTAGGGGGACACTTATTATTTTAATGTTTATAAATAACTTTTAGTAACATTTATTAATTAAGGTATGTTCATTCATCATATTGAAAACATAACATTTTTCTAATAGCAAATTCAATAAATTGAGTTACCTATTATATGACCTGCACTGTAGTAAATAATATGAAATAGCAATTTTTATTGATGCTTATCAATAAAAATGACATTACCAAACTCTAAAAGCTTATAACTGTTCTCATACAGCTCTTTATTCTGGGAGATCATGCTGATTAAACTTCATATTTTACCTTTTGGTGGTTGCATGGGGTAGGGAGGAGGGGAAAAAAAGATTACTTTAATAGATGTTCATCCTTTGTCAAATTGAGTAGCTCATCCTGTTATGAAAGCATCATTAATATTATTAACATAGTTCTAAGGGACCTTTGCAGAAGTGTTCCTTACAATTGATGAGCTGTCATGAAAGTGTAATAAAATTTAAAAAGTCACAAACTGAAGATGAGAACTTTTATCTGCCTAAATAAAATGTCAAAGTTCAGAGAAGCTGTTAACTTCCTTGTGTGCCTCTGATTCAAAGTTTTATCTTTAATATTTTCTTATTAATCTCTTACTCAGCATTTTTTTCAGGTAGAAAAATTAAGCAGAAATAGTTATTTCAGAAAATAGTTGTTTCATTTTTATTTTGTTCAGGGCATAAGAAATAGGTAGGTAGTACCAGTGATTCTGCTGAGCAAAATTATGACATACTGGAGATCCAGGGCACGAATCCGTGCACTCATGGGATCCCTTGGCTTGGCCAGGGATCGGGGCTGATCAGAGCTGGCTGGCCAGCGGGAGTGTCCGTGGGAGGTTGGCCAGGTGTGGGTGTTTGCCTGTGGGAGTGCACTGACTGCCAGGGGTTAGCTCCTGTGTTAAGCATCTGCCCCCTGGTGGTCAGTGTGTGTCATAGCTACTGGCCAGACATCCGGTCGCCCAGTTGTCCAGTCGTAATGGTTGCTTAGGCTTTTATATATAGAGATTAATTCCCTGAAATGTCTGATATGTACCTGATACTGTTATTAGTGGGTTGTCCTCTGTGTTCTCACCTCTTGCTGGTGGAAGTAAGTTTCTTGGGATACCACAGGAATAAGAATTTCCTGATGCCCCCATGGGAGGATAAGGTATCATGGAAAGCTTTATTTCTGTGGAATTAAACCCTGGGTTTCCAAAGTCCCATCTCCCTCTGTCCTGCCATGGAAGAAGTTCCATTTTGTCTTCAGCAGAGCCAGGATTAAAGCCATGCCCAGAGTTTCTGCTCCATATTTGCAGAGTCCAATCTAGCATCTGATAGGCTAGCTTGTGTTCCCAACTACAGTCCATTGTATATAGGGTCTACATGGCCCTTGGCACGCAGCGTCTAGAGCCACATGGTGGGCTTGCGCAGGTCACAGGACAAGCGAGAAACAGTGCAAGGGGCAAAAAGAGGAGAATTTCTTTGTCTGAGGGAGTTTACGCTTTCAAGATTTTGCATGGCTCCACCCCTAGCCAATTATCTTTGTCTCCAGGTTAGACTGAAAGGCAAGCACCTTCACTATGTCACCTGGACTTCACTGTGAATGTGTCCATCTCCCTTCCCCGAGTGATTTGCCGGGTATGGGCCAATGGTTCCCTATGGAATGTGAAGTTGCAACTTCCTGGTGAAGCTGCCCAGATGACCATGCTTATAACGTCTGGCCTTCTCTTTTCTTTCTTCCTACTATTAATATTAATAACTCGCTAATTACAATGGTAACGATACCAGTGTATTATTTGTCATGTTGAAATGAGTGTATGTATAGAATAGGTGTTGCAAATTCAGGCAAAGCAATATTTGTCTATAGGAACTAACCCTGGACAAAAGAATAGCTTTTCAGCCCTGAGGAGAATCTCAGTTTTCTTGAAGTTCATTTTAAGAGCAGATCATCATTTTTTTGCATAATGTCTTTGCCCTAAAAAAAATGTACCCAATCTATGTATGGACCCCCCTCAGGTTGAGCTATTTGGCAGAATCCCATTTGAATGTAACTTTAATAGTTAAAAAAAAACACAACAACAACTAAAGAGATGAATATTTTTTTTTGATTTTGCTTTCTCAAGTTTGTCTCTGATGAAATATAGATTAAGTAGATTCAATTATTGAAATGATGGTTTCCAAAACGGTTGAATAGAGTGGTTTGGCCCCTCTTAAATATTCCATGGTAATTCTTTCAATCATTTATCTGTGAAATAATTTTTAAGATAACTTAATATACTGTCTACATTCCATATTAGACATAAGAGAATTCTAGTTTTTCAATATGCACTTCAAGACTAATGTCCAACTGAATAATCCTATTTCAACTAATTTGAGAATCACCATAGAGTGTGCTAGGGATAGTCCAACTTTTAACACTTAGTGACACATATGTATTTCAACAATTAGATGCTTTGATTATGTTGGATATTTAGCAAAATTAATCTCTAAAATTTTGATAAAAAACTTTAATTGCAAATTTTAAACTTTTCTTTTTGATAGTGTAATACTGTGTTATGTGATTTTACCTTCTGTCTTATTGGATTTCCTCAATAGTCTTAAAACTTCTTGAAAATGATAGACATTTATTTTCACTGATAAGTATTTTCAGTCTCTGCCTCTGAATGGACATGAGAATATGAGCACTATGCAATAATGGTAGGGTTGTTTTTTTCTTGTGATGTTGGTGCCGGTAGTGATAACAGATACTGTTTTTCTGATGTTCTCTTTTAAGCTAGATGTTGAGCTCCGAGTTAGTGGTGGTAAATTCTACTACGTATTCTATATTCATTCTTTTTTTTTAAATATATTTTATTGATTTTTTACAGAGAGGAAGGGAGAGAGATAGAGAGTTAGAAACATCGATGAGAGAGAAACATCGATCAACTGCCTCCTGCACGCCCCCCACTGGGGATGTGCCCACAACCCAGGTACATGGCCCTGACCGGAATCGAACCTGGGAACCTTCAGTCCGAAGGCCGACGCTCTATCCACTGAGCCAAGCCAGTTTCGGCCATACTCATTCTTTAATTAAAAAACAAAAAACAAAACAACAAACATTACTTATTACATGGCTGGTGTGGCTCAGTGGTTGAACATCACCTAGAACCAGGAGGTTATGGCACATGCCTGGGTTGTGGGCTCAATCTCCAGTGGGGGGGTGTGCAGGACATAGCCTATCAATGATGCTTTCTTGTCATTGATGTTTCTATCTCTCCCTTTCTGAAAACAATAAAAATATATTTTTAAATAAAAATAAAGAAAGAAATTAACTAATTAATTACCAAAGATAAAAACAGGGAAACAGAAGCAGGTCTAATAATGTCATATGCCTTATAATGTGAATCTTTTCTTTTACCTCTCATTGGGTGGGGGGGGGGGGAAATCAATACTTAAAAGTTTGATTTTAACAGTCAGAATCTCTTGTCCCTCATGAATCATGCAAAACTCCTAGATAATAGTGAAGGCAGAACAGCACTTATTAATTTTTCAGGAGGTAATTTTATGTCTTTTACATGATAAGTAGAAATGAATTTTTATGTTAATGCAGGTGTTGCCTCACAAGAGGTTTTATAAGTTGTTGAAATAACTTTTATATGATTTATGGTGTTAATATATTTTGGCCTTAATGTAACTTTGAATGAAGAGGAGCATAAACCTTAAATGAAAATATATTTAATCTGCATTAAATTATATGTTTTAAATGATTTTCCAAATATAATATACTTATATTTTCTTATAGTTTATATTGCCTTCAGTAATGTTGTTTCAATCAAATTAAGACTCTTAAAGCACTCTGTAGTAATACAATTAGAATTGCTTTAATAAAAATGACACTTCAGATAGGAAACATGGTATAAACAGATCAACCCCATTTAAGTACTTATTCAAGAATTCGTGTAAATTGTCTCAATACTTACTTATTAAAATAGTAAACCAATGTCATTCATGAAATTAATATTATAGTTTCAATCACTAATACATTACCTAAAAACATTGCATTTGTAATTTTACTGAGACAAATTTCATTTGCCTATGTGTAGAAAAACCACTTGTCTTAACTGCAACTGATTCTTACATACTATATTAGTTTCTACTGTTTCCAAAACACAGTTATTTTGTTTTTAAAAATTTTATTTTATTGTTTAAAGTATTACATACAGTATTACATATGTCTCCTTTTAACCCCACTGACCTCCCCGCCCTGGCCACCCCCTGGCACATGCCCTCACCCCTTAGTGTCTGTGTCCATTGGTTATGCTTATATGCATGCATACAAGTCCTATGGTTGATCTCTTACCAGCCCCGACCTGTCCCCTGCCTTCCCACTGAAGTTTGACAGTTTGTTCAGTGCTTCTTTGTCTCTATATCTTTTTCATCAGTTTATAATATTCATTATATTTCACAAATGAATGAGATAATGTGATATTTAACTTTCTCTGACTGGCTTATTTCTCTTAGCAGAATGCTCTCCTGGTCCATCCATGCTGTTGCAAAAGGTAAGAGTTCTTTTTTATAGCAGCATAGTATTCCATTGTGTAGATGTACCACCGTTTTTTAATCCACTCATCTGCTGATGGGCACTTAGACTGTTTCCAAATCTTAGCTATTATAAATTGTTCTGCTATAAACATAGGGATGCATATGTCCTTACTGATTGGTGTTTCTGTTTTCTTGGGATATATTCCCAGAGTGGGATTACTGGATCAAATGGGACTTCGACTTTTAATTTTTTGAGGAAACTAAAAATACTGTTTTTCACAATGGCTGCACCAGTCTGTATTCCCACCAGCAGCGCAAGCGGGTTCCTTTTTCTCAGCAACCTCTCCAGCACTTGTCATTTGTTGATTTGTTGATGATGATAGCCAGTCTGACAGGTGTGACATGGTCCTTCATTGTTGTTTTGATTCACATCTCTCAGATGATTAGTGACTTTGAGCATGTTTTCATATGTCTCTTGGCCTTCTGTATGTCCTCTTTCAAAAAGTGTCTATTTAGGTCTTTGCCCATTTTTTGATTGGATTGTTTATCTTCCTTTTGGTAAGTTGTGTGAGTTCCCTATAAATTTTGGAGATTAGGCCCTTATTGAAAAGACTGTCTTGATTCCATTGTATGTTCTTGGCTCCTTTGTCAAATATTAATTGAGCATAGTGGTTGGGTTGATTTCTGAGTTCTGTATTCTAGTCCATTGCTCTATATGTCTGTTCTTGTGCCAGTACCAGACAGTTTTGACAACAATGGCTTTGTAATATAGCTTGATATCTGGTATTGTGATTCCTCCAACTTTGTTCTTCTTTCTTAAGATTGCTGTGGCTATTTGGGGTCTTTTTTTATTCCAGATGAATTTTTGGAAAGTTTGTTCTAGGTCTGTGAAATATGCCCATAACACATTTTTTATGTACCTAGTGGTTTAAAACAAGGTATATTTATTACCATCATAGTTCTGTATGTCACAATCCCATGAAGTGTCATTGGGCTAAAATCAAGGTATGGAGGAGCTGAATTCCTTACATGAGGCTCTGTAGGATATTTTCTTGCTTTTTCCAGCTTCTAAAACTTTCCTATTCCTTGGCTTGTGATCCCTTTCCCCCAGCTCTCTGACCATGGCTGGGAAGTGATCCCTCCTTTCAGTGAGTTAGTGGGTGATTACAGAAGGTCTGCCTGGATAATTCCGGATTATCTCCCCACCTCAAAGGTCTTAATCTTCCATCCATCTGCACAGTCTTTTTTGCCATTTATGGTAACAAACATAGTCCTGGTTTTCTAGGACCAGGGTATGGATATCTTTGGATGGTTTGTTGTACTTTCTAATACACATAATACCTAGTATAGCTTCTCTTTTTTGCATTTATTTTTCCACTCTTTTTAGGGCAATAATCATGACAAGAAATGCATATTTTCTTTAAATTGCCATTAAGTGAATGATACAGTCATAGCTGGTATGTGTGTAAGAAAATGCTCAGGAAGCAGATATAGGAAAAAATGGTTATATTTCAAGAGAAACAGTTTGGTATATTTGGGAAACTTTAATGACTTTAGATTAAATCTCTTCAGACTATAACAGAGGAGTAATAATTTTTTTTAAAAAAAAAGCAGTAAAAGAAATAAAAATTGACATTTTTGAGAGTCTGTGTAAAGTAAACTTTACATTGGAAACTATATACATATTGATTTATTTTTTCATATAGGGAATATTTGACTTTTTAAAATATATTTTTATTGTGTTCAGAAAGGAAAGGAGAGGGAGAGAGGTAGAAAAATCAATGATGAGAGAGAATCAATGATGGGCTGCCTCCTGCACAACCTCTACTGAAGATCAAGCCTAAAACCTAGGCAAGTGCCCTGACCAGGAATCTGTTTCCTGGTTCATAGGTTGACGCTCAACCAATGAGCCATCCTGGATGGGCTGATTTTTTTATGTTGAGGTTCTGTATCTACTAATGCAGGTTTCCAAGAATGCATGTATAGATCAAGTTTCTTACGTTTAGAACATTTATAATAAGATGTACAGAGATGTTAATACACATTTTCCAAATAATATATAAAGTGTTATGACCTAAGTATTCATATTTGCTATCTAAAAACCTAGCACAATTGATCATTATCTTTGATAGGGGAGAAGATAGAAATTAGAAATATTTCTAGGTTGATATGCTTTTCTTATGGTTCAAGAGGAGGTCTTGTTAAGATTTCTCTCTCCAAAGCCTATCACAGTACTGACTACGTAGTAGATGTTCAACATGTATTTGGTGTTAAAGATTAGGGTTCAAGTTATAGAGAAGAAACTAACATCAACAGTTTATTTTCTAATTAACACCAACTAAAAGAAATGTATCAAGTATTACTTTCTTCAGTTTGCATGTAACAAATAATTTTATTTTAGAAATATAACACTGAATTCCTTTCCAAGGGTACAGGTTAATGAAGGTTTTGATTTACGTTTTTTCTATAATAATTGATAAACACTGAAAAATATCTACATATTTGTCTCAATGAACTATGACATTATATTTTGCTGCATTTGGCCATGAAATAATTTATTAAAAATACCTAAAATAATGAATAATCAGGAAAAATATTATAATTTGTGAAAATCTTAGTATTGTGAGAAATAGCATATTTTGACAACTGGATATTAATAAACCTGAGGATTAAAAAAAGAGACTAGGGAATTAAGCCTATTGATAACATATTTATTGACTCCTACCACATGCCAGGCAAATAGCTGTGTACCGCAGATCTGACCTGATAATAGAGGACTATATACAACATGCATAAGTACATGTGTAAATGCATATGTGTACATATAAAATATCAGTTGGCCCTCAAGCAACTTGAAATCCATTTGGGAGTAATTTAGAAATTTAATATGAAAGAATGCCATTGTAACAAAATACTAAGGAATTGATCAAAATAAATGAGGTGATAATTGCATTTTATTTTATTATTTTAAATCTTTATGGTTGAAAATATTACACGTGTCCCCTTTTGCCCTCCTTGGCCCACATCAGCCACCCTCGTCCCAGGCCTTCACCATCATAGTGCTCTTATCAAACCAGGAAATTAACATTGATACAATATTCTTGAATAATTCACAGCTCTTATTCAAATTATGCCTATTGCCCCATGCTGTTCTTTTTTCTGGTGTAGGATTGAATGAAAGATTCACATTGCTCTTATTTGTCCTGTCTCCTTAATATTCTTCAGTCTGGGGCAGTCCTTCATTTTACTTGTCCTTTACAGAACTGCTATGAATCTTATGCAATTCTCAGATTAGATTGAGTTTGCATGATTTGGGCAGAAATATAAGAGAAGAGTTGCTTTGTTTTTCCTGGGGTATTATAACAGCAAGTACAAACACTGATATGTCTTCTCAAGAGTAATATTAACTTAGAGCATTTTGTTGAGGTGGTACCTTCCAATTTTCTCCACTATAAATGTTTCTTTTTTCATTTGTAATGAATCCCTATTTGTGGAGAGATATTTTGAGACTTTGAAAATATCCTGGTAATCATTATACTTTTGCCCATCCAATATAACATCTCCCAATTACTCTTGCCTACAATATTTAGGACCATTGTATTTGCCAATAATGATTTTCTGGGTCCATCAGTCTGTCTACATTTATTAATTTGAACTCTACTCTAAGGAAGAACTCTTCTTTCTTCTCCGTTAATTCACTTTCTTTATTATTTATACTAGTGTTTTTCAACCAGTGTGCCACAGCAGGCAGAATTTTTAAAACATGCAATATCTGACTATCTAGTCAGGGGCACTGACCCTTTTGTCTTAGATTGTCAAATGTAAAAAAATAACAACAGCTAGCACAACAATAGCCATCTGGTATGAATGAATCAAATGATTCATTCATATTGTGTATGCTGCAGAATTTTAGTAATTAGGTTATAAGTGCATGAGATGAAAAGGTTGAAAATCTCCGATTTCTACCAATATGTGGTTGTGGATATTTTATTCTGTGCATTGTAGGCCAGTATCAACATTTTTATGTTATGGTTCAAAATAACTCTGAGCTGGTCATTGGACAGATTCATCCTGCTGACTCCTTTAATCTTTTATATGCCCCTCTCATTTTTAAACCATTTTTTTGTGTTTTTTTTTTTTTTACTTTCTGGCCCCACAAGATGTTCCAGGCTTATCTTGTACATTTGGCAACAGTCCTAAAATCAACAATTTATTGAAGAAGCTTATTTGTTTTATTGGAAAGTGATATTTAGAAATGAATATCTAGGTGCAAGTTGTCTTCATTAATTGAAGGTTGTCATTTTTTGTAAGGACCATTATTGAACAGAGGTAGATTATATATATACACACACAGGCATCACAAAACTTTTATTTCAAGAAAGAGAAACTCATGTGTTGTTTGTGCACACAAGAGTGAAATAAAATGGTGTTCAGTATATGGAGGGGCTAGGTAATCTGTGGTCTCTTACATCATGGCAGATCTAGATTTTATTGTAAAGTAATGAAAAGCCACTGAAGCAGGTTAAGCAAGTGTAGCATATGCTATGATTCATGGTAACAAAAGAAAATGAGAACAAATTGAAAGGAAAGGGGTGAGGGTTGCTGAGACAGTTATCTCTCTCTAAAAATTTACATTAATATGATGGCTAAAAGTCATGTCTCTCTTCCAATGGTAACAGGGGGAAAAAATAGGAAAGAGGTGAGTTAACCTGCAGAAATACATGCCTAGAAAAGTTATTATCATTTTGACTAAAAGGTTTGTGACTGACCTTGTGTTGAAAAAATAGTTTGAATGTCTCCTTGTATAAATTAGAGATTACTATGTGGAGTAAAGCCTAGTTTGGGATGGTAGAGAGCTTTTAATCAAATTACAAAGAAGCAGTTGAGACAAACCCTATGAATCATGACGTTCATTGTCCCAGATGAGATCCCACTTAAACTTTGGGAGATGATAAAGATCGTAGATCAGACAATAATGCACAGATCTCGAAGTACTGCTTGAGGACTATTGGATAGTTTCAGGTAAATACAGAAAAAGTAAAGTGTATCCACATCATACTTGGGCAAAAGAAATGAGTTTGCTAATTATATATAACTAGAGGCCCGGTGCATGAAATTCTTGCACTGGTAGGGTCCCTAGGCCTGGCCAGCAATCAGGGCCAATCAGGATCTTCTGGCTGCTGGCCAAGGCCTTCCTTCGTTCTGCGCCGCCTCCTGGTGGTCAGCACATGTCATAGTGAGCGATCGAAGTCCCGGCCTCCCGGTCAAAGTCCTGAGGGGACACTTTGCATATTAGCCTTTTATATATATTGATATCAAATAACCCACTTACTTTGCAAAAATGTAAAAGTAAGAAAAAGAAAATATTTCAAAAGAAAAGTTTAGATGGAGAAAAGTTCTTCACATACAAAAATTACTCCACACTGCTCTTTTTCTGGTGTAGGATTGAACGCAAGATTCACATTGCTCTTATTTGTCCTGAAAATTTTTTTTATAACAAATATGTTTTCCTAGATGAAAGGGGGGATAAGTGAGATTATTAAAGAAAAAAACAAAAAATATCAGATGCATAAATATAAATGGTATAATGATATTGACAAGCTTAGTAAATACAAGAAAAATATATTTAAAGAAATAATATAACACAAAGATGAAAAATATGTATACTTTATACCTAACTTTGTATGTATTACTATGTATGTACTAGAATCTCTAAATCCAATTATGAAAATAAAATTATGCTAAGGTTGTGGATTCATAGGCTCATTCATGTGCTATTTTCTTAGGAAAATGTCCAAGAGAACTTCCTATACAGGCTATGTTCAGGTATAGTTATAGGAGCAGTAATTCAGAGGCATAGTAAAGTGTATCAGTGTAAAATTCAGTGAGCATAAGTTGGTAATGTTGGCAAATTGTGGAATACCAAGCCACCAAAACATCACTGAATTGTTCTACATACAGCAACGTAAATAGGATTTTGAAAATTATTTGATATAAGTTAAAAATATACATATAGTATAAGAGCATTAAGGTCATATTCATAAAACAATACATCTATTATTTTCAGAATAAACACTTGCTTATGTTCACATTTTTAATATTTCAGGGTGAGTGCAGTTGTGTAGAAGCAAATAATTGGAAGCAGTAGTCAGAGATAGAAATAAAGCAGTATTGAAACAATTAAGTTATGCCTTACATGGATCTACAAGGCAATTGTGCTATGACTGGAATGGTTGATTAACTTAATATTGTGCACCTGTCATTCAAAGGAAAGTTGAAAGAGGTAAATATCTATAAGACGGATGTTACCCTATCTAATAAAGAGGGAATATGCTAAAGGACCCTCATGCCGTTGCATAGATGGCAGTGCCCACAGCCAATAGGAGGGAATATGCTAATTGACTGCCTGCCCTCAAAGATGGCAGCACCCACAGCCACAAGATGGTGGCAGCCAGTCCCCTCAGCCCTGCCAGTAACCCACTTACTTTGCAAAAATGTAAAAGTAAGAAAAAGAAAATATTTCAAAAGAAAAGTTCAGATGGAGAAAAGTTCTTCACATACAAAAATTACTCCACACTGCTCTTTTTCTGGTGTAGGATGGTTATTTGATATCAATATATATACGGCAAGGTCAGGCCCATCCCCAGGTGGGCCCAGCTGCTCTGCACACCTGTCTCTGGAGTCCCCCAGTTCCCTCAGCACCCAAGCCATCCAGGGCCAGCCTGAGGCAGAGGCAAGAGTTGGATGGTGGCTGCCCAGCCACCCAGGGCCACCCAAGGCTCAGGTAACCAGGGCCGGCTTAAGCTTGTGTTGCTGGCAGTGGCAGCAGCAGAGGTGTGATGGGGCATCGCCTTCCCCTGATCCCCGGGTCCCCTCCCACCCCTGAGGGCTCTCAGGCTGTGAGAGAGGAAGGCGAGGCTGAGGGATCCCTCTTCAGTGCATGAATTTTCATTCACCAGGCCTCTAGTCCTTCTATTTTCAACTAGAGGCCTGATGCATGAAATTCATCATGGAAGGTCACCCGGATGGTCATCCAGAATGTTGTCTGGATGGTTGTTCTGTTGTTAGGTCTAATTAGCATATTAGCTCTTTATTATACAGGATGATATAAGCTTGCACTTATTTCTGTTTAAGTAAATACTTACCCTTTGGATATTCAACAAGCACGGAAGAAGCTACTAGTCCTGCCTTTGTCCCCCATCACATGTGCATACACAAACACACACACTTGCCACCAATAACTACATATAAAGTGTTTTTGGCAGTTTTTCTTCTCATCACACAACATACAGACATAATCAATGGTTAGTTACTAATGAACTATAAACTTTGCATCTTGATTTGCTGTTATTTTTAAAGATGCTATACCACATGTGAGAATGCAGTCATAGAATATTTTGTTAAACATATTGACAGTTAATTTTGTGACTTAGAGATTATTTTGAAAAAAATCAATATTAAATTTTCTAGAAACTATGTTTTCTCTTGATTATGTTTAACTTCAATATTATCTAGTTCTTTTGTTCTTTTGGTAAATACTTAGTCATGAAATTAAATATATGCTTTTAATAAGAGAATAATCATTCCAAATGTCCCAAGTGTTACAACCAGGCATGTTTCTATCTTTGGATCTTTGCACTTCCTGTTCTGTCTGCTTAGTACTATTTTCATAGTTTTCCACATGGACCCCTCCTACCATTTCTTCAAATGTTTGCTTCAATGGTGCATTATCAGCAAGGCATTCCCTATTTGCCTCATTAAAAATGAACCTGCCTCAGAACTCTGTTCCACTTACCTATTATTTACTTGTTTGTTTGATTGACTGTGCTTATTTATTTGTTTATGAGTTTTTTCTGCTTTATTACAGGGCAAGTTTCATGAAGACAATTTTTTTTTAAAATCAATCTCCAAAACCTACAAATGTACCTAATATTATATGAGCTACATAAAAAGCCTTTGCTGCATGAATTTTAAAACTGTATTTTAAAGTAAACAAAAATAAATAATGAACAACGTCTTGTTTCGAAATACATTATATTTGATAAATGTTTATTTTTTGCTTACTTAGTCCATTGTAAGAATTTTCTCATTTATTATACTGCCCTTAGTGTCTTAGTTTTTATAATATAAAGCAACAGGAATATAATTTTACAACCACTTCAGATGGAATGCATCAATAACAGATAAAATGACAATACTATATATAATTCCCTTTTGAGAGAAATTGTCTTCTTGAGAGATTTAATAGACTTGACCTTTGACAGTCAGCAGCATACTGTTTCAAATAAATGAGTATGTATGACATAATATGGTTTAGACTCTGTTATACTATTTCATTTCAAATATTCTACATCTTAAGGGAAACAAAGAAGTTTAAGCCCTAAAAATTATGATTAGCATGATACCCTTAAAATTCAGAGTCACACAAGCAGGCTTTTTCAAAGCATGACTCTAACTAACTCCAACTTATTTTACATACCAATCCACACCCTTTCACATGGAGGAAATAAAAAAAAATATGAATCTGCTAAAGGCCAAGAAATGACATTATAGAAATGTTTTGGGAGTAATAAAAATAACTTGCAACATAATTCTGAGAAAGTTATAGCCTTTTAAAGTGTGTCATCCAAAGTCCTCCCTCACATGGTCTAATAAGCTTAAAAGTTGAAAATTTATATGCAACATATCATCTCTCCTGCACCAAATGAGACTCTCAATTACTGGAGTAAATGTAGAGTTTAAGTAGCCTGAGTGACTGCTTAAAATATTTATTACTTATCATGGATTCTTAAGCCTAATATATAGAGCATTTTTATAATAATTTGTGTAAACTTCAGAATATATGTCACCTAGATTTTTTAAAAGTGACTAATTGATGAAAGAGTCTATTAAAATTGCAGAGGCAAAAAACATAAAGAAAATAATGCTCATTTACTACCATTACATACTCAAAGTCATGAAATTGGCATTTTAAATGGGAACAGTGGCATTTCTGCAAATATTCAGCACCAAAACCAATTTTGATAAAAAAAAAAGGTTAAGAGTGGAGAATGATATTCTGTGAGCTCTATTAGGAAAAACTAGTGGTTTCATACTTCCAAATCAACTGTATACTGGAACCCATGATGTAATGTGATCTTTTTTCCTGTAATTTGTGTGGCATATGTATTTTATTTTATTAATTAAAAATTATGATGGCTGTATTTCAATAATTGAAAATAAAGTATAAGATCTTTCTCATATATATGCCTGGTCTCTCAAAATATTTCTAATGTATAACCTCACACAGTTTAAAAAATGATCATAAGTTTCCTGAAGATTTTCTTTATTTTTAAATAAATATTAAGATAATATTTTAAATTGTCTATTGAAGACAAACATGATCTTTCAAACTACTTATTTTTTACTTCTGATTTAATAATTTCTACTAAAAATTTTTTTAATTTTGCAAGTGAAAGGACTTTTAGGGATAAAATAGTCAGGCTTAGGGAATTTTAGGAATA
>NW_006294761.1:234311-244049 GCF_000327345.1 Myotis davidii | reverse complement strand
GCGAGGTGGCATAGGTGAGGGCTTGGAGCTGCCAAAAGGCATACATTCACAGAGGGGGGAAAAAGGTGCCACAGGATAAGGGGAGAGGAAGGCATCCATTCACAGAAGATAGGGAAAAGCCACAGGGTATGGGGAGAACAAAGAAACAAACTTTCACAGATGATAGAGAAATGCTGATGAATGGGAGAAAGAGGAATTTCACAGGAGATACAGAATTCTACCAGTGAAGGGATCAAGAAAGAGGAGGGTACCACGTGGGATTTGGGCTTGGAAGCTGATATTCTGCAAAAGAGTGACCAATTGAGGACAGTATGAAGAGACAAAGAACTGCAGCCTTTATACACCTTAACAAAAAGGAGCTTAGTGCATTACCCCATTGATACTCCCTCCTTATGTGGGAGTCTGTACTTGCTTCCAATAAATTTTCACCCTTTTCATCTACCACCTTTTGTCTGTGGCTTCATTCTTCAAATCCATCACCCTTGCATCCTTATCAGGAAAAACAACCCAACTCACAAGTATCTCACTAAAATATTTATTGGCTTAAGTATCTTATGTTGAAATATATTCATGTGTAAGTTGGATATATAGAATATTCATTCTCAAATTGACACACACACACACACACACAAATAACAACCAAAGTTGACAGAAGTCATTCTCATATTTCCTTTCCTCTGAGTAAGTCTATTTCAACCTTTTCACCCCAAGGTGAGGCTTTGAGAATGGTGCAATTCAACTTTGTATTTATGATTATTTTAAATGGTCATTTAATCTGGTAGTAACTATGCTTTTTATGTGCCAGCAATGTCAAAGCAGACTGAGATATTACAGAAGCCATGTTCAGAAGCAGCTGGGAAACAAGCAGTAATTGAGCATATTTAAAAATCCACCCCATGTATGAGCAGATTTCCATGTCTGCTGTGGTTAAGGTCCACTGGATTGTGAAATGGCTGCTTCATTCACACAGATGTTAATATCTCCAGGCTCTTCTGTAGCTTTGTAGCTTCTCATTTACATATCTGTAGTAAGTTTGGTGTTCCTGAAGTGAGATACAGCTCCTTGTCACTACCCTTTTTATAATAGAGCATGTTTGAGACAAAATACAAGCAACTATAATTACAGCTCATTAAGGCTTAAGAAGAAAAATAATAAGGACAAAGCCATAGGTGTTCAGTCGCCAGTGCTTCATGAGTTCTTCTACTGTTTAAAGCTGATGACTACAAATTATTCACGCAAATGAAGTTTAAACATTTTTACACTTTATCTTTTTTTTACTCTAATTGTGTAAACAGTATCAGATGATGCTTTCAGAGAGTTAATTTTTATTTTTTATATGCTTAGCATAATTTTAATATAGATATGTATTTGAGCAATTCCCAAGCAATTTAAAAATCATTTGCTCAAATAAAATTTAAGGATACGTGGATTCTAGATCAGAGGTTAAAAAGCTATAACAAAGATGATTTTGTTTCACATTCAAGGACAAAGTTGCTGTTTCTGATGAGGTTGAGCATACTAATACCTGCCCCTCATTGCCTGCCACAGACTTGCATTCTTCAGTTAAATCTACCACCTTCCTTTACACGATCAGTTAGTTTACTCCCAAGCCTCTACGCTAGTAAACTAAATATATCTTGTCAGTGAGCTGCTCAATCCTGGCACTCAGCAAGATATGCTTGATTGTTTTCTCATCCCAAATACTAATAAAAGTGCTACTTTTGATTTTGGCTTTGCACAAATATGCTCAAAGTACTAGTACTCTGGAGACCACCTTGTACTCCTATTGGTCTTCAATTTCCTTGAGCAGGTTTTGCAAAATTGCTTTTATATTCCTATTTAAAGAACAGTTTTTGTGAATGTTATTTAGATGTTCCTAATGTTGATATTATTATTTTAAATTACTCTTCTACATTTATATATATTTTTCAATGGGACTGATCTTTTATGCAGGTTTGAAAAGAACATAGAAAAAACACATTGAGAACTTCATAGAAAAAGGTAATATTATAAAAATTAGGTTAAGTTGGTCATCTATGACTCTATGTATTGAAAATATATATGTACATATATATTTAAGAATAGAAGAATTATATTTTATTTTCTTAAATTACCAACTTGAGAAATATGTATACTAATCTTTTTATTTATCATATCAATATCTAATATTTTAATGTATTTAAGTGTGGATTTCAAATCCATATAATTAAAATATAATCATATACTTAAAATACTACTTAATGGATATAAATCAATAGTGTAGCATTAATATAAAGGTACACAAATGTATATATTTTAATAATGCATACACTTTATTTTCAAAAAACATATATACTTTAAAAATGCAAATAATTAAGAGCTGAGCTTCAAATGCATATACTTAGAAAAATCTGATTTGATACAAAATTCTCCACTTATCATGGTGATACTAATAGTATATATTTAGTATTTAAAAAGTGTTTTTGATATTAATTTTCCACCATTGTCTTATATAAAGAAGAGCATAGGGATAAAATATATGTTTTCTCACTTTTCAGTGGACTATTCCATAAGCTGACTTTCTAGTTTTTAAGAAAATTAAATTTTCATTGGATCTGCATTCCTGGAACCAAGTTTTGGTAACCAGACCCCTAATTTCTCTGACCTTTTAAGTCCTGTTTCACCCAATGCCATAGCTCAGGATTGCTCCTGATAATTATAAAATAGTTTAACAAAACTGCAGCCTGAGAGAAAAATTCCTGAAAGTTATTCCTATTTCAGACTAGTGGCCGAATGCATGAAATTCGTGCACTCGGGGGGCGGGGGGGTGTCCCTCAGCCTGGCCTACACCTTCTCGTATTCCGGGAGCTCTTGGGGGATGTCTGGCTGATGGCTTAGGCCTGCTCCCTGTGGACCTAAGCCGGCAGTTAGACATCCTTAGTGCTGCTGCGGAGGAAGGAGAGGCTCCCACCACCGCCACTGTGCTTGCCAGCAATGAGCCGAGCTTCTGGCTGAGTAGCGCCCCCATGTGGGAGCACACTGACCACCAGGGAGAAGCTCCTGCATTGAGCATCTGCCCCATGGTGGTCAGTGTGTGTTATAGCGACTGGTTGTTCTGCTGTTTGGTCAATTTGCATATTAACCTTTTATTATATAGAACTGCCAGAGCATGTCATATATACTGGCCAGCTGGTCGATCAGACGGACATACGGTCGGGCACTTAGCCTTTATATATATAGATATTACTTATAATTTTGTGTCCCTAGAGCTACTTTCATTTCAGACTAGCTAGCTACAAAATTTGGGGGTTTCATTACTACTCTTCAGCACAATTCACTAGAATGACTCATAGAACTCAGGAAAAACTATACCAAATTATTAGTATAGTAAAAACAGAAACAAATTAGAAGCAAAGGAAGAGACCCATAAGGTAAAGTCTGAGAACCTCTGATGTCTTTTGAGATGCTTTACATATCCTACCATCAATGTGTGGGAATACATACATTAACCTAAAAATAAAAGACCAAAGTGAGAGGAAACAAATGTTTATTTAAGATCCAAAAAAATAGCTATTCTTAAAGCACTGATTCAGGCAAAAAACAAAATAGTGATCAGTTAGGAAGTGAAGGAAAGGGGTATTTATGATAAAGAGTTACAGGCCCCAGTGGCCTAATGGATAAGGCACTGGCCTCCTATGATAAAGAGTTGGGTAATCTAAACTAATAATGGAGGAATATGCAAATTGTCCAGGACACCGTCATAGTAACAGTAACGACTAAACATGAGGCTATGTAGGGCATCTTGTAATTATATGAATAGAAGGAAGAAATTTCTATGGGAGTTAAGCTAAGGGAGGAATTTCTATGGGTGTAGATAAGCTAACATAGTGATGCCAATACTAAATAATGAGTTTATTTTCATTACCATAGTTATAATGTCTGCTTTCCTATGAGCTTTGCAAACAGTTGTTTGGAATGTAATGCTGCCTTGGGCCCAGTCCAAAAGTCAGTTTTCCAACTTTTAACATTTTAAAGGTTTGAGGAGTAAGTGTTTAAGGAAGTTCCTCTGGGATGGCAGCTCCAATTCCATTTGAAGTGGCTCCTTTTATATTATTTATTACAGTAAGAAGCATTACTGATATAAGAAGCTCACTGGACCTTCAACTCAAGAATTTTTATTAAAGCTTAATAAAGTAGGTATGATTGATTCTATACCCATGTGGTTGAACTCAATCTCTAGTTCTCCTCCACTCTGAAGAGGTCTCATGTGGCACAAGACCCAACTCTTTTTTTTTTTTAAATATATTTTATTGATTTTTTACAGAGAGGAAGGGAGAGAGATAGAGAGTCAGAAACATCGATGAGAGAGAAACATTGATCAGCTGCCTCCTGCACACACCCCACTGGGGAAGTGACCGCAACCCAGGTACATGCCCTTGACCGGAATCGAACCCGGGACCTTTCAGTCCGCAGGCCGACGCTCTATCCACTGAGCCAAACCGGTTCCGGCCAAGACTCAACTCTTAATTCACATGTTTGGACTGCCTGGTATAGCCAGCTCTATTCTATGACATCTCAATAGCATAGTTGTTGACATGATGGGTTACTTTATTAACAGGAACTATTAGGTGTTATTATAGGGGCCCACCATAAATACAGAAACTCATCATTCAGAAATTCTAATGGTTTAGAGCTTATCTCCCAGGAGTTATGGCAATAGTTACACTTTTTTGGGAGGCCAAATTCCTTGTTAAAAATGATGTACCAGGAATTCAAATGAGAGCCATATCTCTATTTTAACCTGACTCCTGTAAGCCACTGCTTTAGTCAACCACAAGTCAAGTTCCAAATCTCAAACTCTAGCCATGCCCAGACTTTATGTGCGTGTGCGTTATTTACAATCATCATTCTATGGAAAGTCAAGCTTTTTTTTTTAACAATTTAAATGATAAAGATAGATATTAGATAGGTGATAGATTGGATAAATGATAGGTAGATAGATAATCACGCTTATAGCAGCTAAAAAAATAAAACAAAAAAACAAAAATTTACTTGAAAGTCCATGTAAGTGACATTTATAATTGTAATTTTTAAAAATATTCTCTAATTATTTGATGAGCTAAAACTTCCATCTTTGTTATTATTTCATAGTTGAAAAAATCTATAAACATTTTAGAATTTTTGCAATTTGGTTATAATTAAATGATAAAAGTTTGCTAAACTAATTTCTTATTCTTGGTTGATAGGCCTCTTTTTGTTATGGAGAGAACATCATACATCCCTTTCCCTTTCAATAGTTTTAGTACTCATTGTTTTTACATCTAAAGTATTTTCCTATGAATAATATCTGGATCTATGTATTGCAACCATATTCATTGCTTACATTAATAATACAACAGAGTTTAAAATAAATGAAATGGCTCATTAAATGAACCATGTCAAAACAGAATTGGGGTCTATAGCAGACTAGACAGTTACTCTGAGAGTTTTGTAGTTAATGGTTAATGTTTGTTGCCATTGTGTACATACCTTCTAGTTACATGGAGTCTTAGACTCTAATTATGTTTACAGTGGTTCCTTATTTGTATTTAACATTGCTTTTAAAATTGTATTTAAAGGTTGAAAAATTGCTTAGGTCCTGAGTCATGTGGGCAATTTATTGGGGGAATGCTGACTATATCATTAGTAGACAATGGAGAACATTTGAATAAATTTACAAACTATGAAGTTCTGTACTCAAGGACCTTGAGCAATGCAGCTCCCTGAAATGTTCTATCCTTAGGAATTCTTTACTATAAAATATTCATATTCACATAAATATAAATATATGCAAATTAAAGCATTTTTAAGTAGAAAAAAGTCAAGAAAAACTTTAATTTAAGGCTGGGAAATTTGAAATCTGAAGTATCTACTTTCTACTTAGAGTTTGAAAGTAACCGATCAAGAGATATAGCCTTCTGAACTAAGTTGTGTGGAAGGGAAACAGGGGTAGTCTAAATAAAATTTGGCTGTAAACAATAGTCTAGGTTTGGTGGAGCCATCAAGACCAAGTCTGAAAACATAGCTACCAGTGTTACTAGTTTGTTTAAAGAAACAGTATAGCCTGGATATTATATATGACCATATATACACTGAGTGGCCAGCTTATTATGACCACCCCATCAGTACTTCGTTGGGCCACCTTTTGCCTTCAATACTGCGGCGATTCTTCTTGGCACTGACTCCACGAGATGTTAAGAGGTGATGCGAGGAATCTGACACCATGCCTGATGAATAGCACTGTCCAGTTCTGTGAGATTTAATGGTTGTGGAACCAGCTGCCTGATGGCTCTTTTAACTTCGTCCCACAAATGCTCACTTGGATTGAGATCTGGTGATTGTGGGGGACACCTAAGCAAGGTAAAGTCTCCCAATCCTTGTGTTCTTTTGCAAATTGGAGACATTTTATCATGGTAACTGCAGACAGCAAAGGTGTTCAAATAGGCCCTCGGCTTCCATATCCCATACGATGCAGTGTATGGCTAATTTGCCTACAAACGTCAGGTGGTCATAATAATCTGGCCACTCAGTATATATCAATTCTAATTTTCAGTAATCTGTATTTAAAAGTTCCTTCTTTCTCAGAATGATTTTGTCTCACATATCATATTATAAACACTTTTTATTACTTATTAAAATATTAAGTATATGTTTTTTGGTTATTTTCAACTGTAATCTCAATTTTCCTTTCAATTCCTGAAGCATTGACATGATGAATTATCAAAATTAAGACAAATAAACTACTAAAGTATAGTTTTATTATAGATCAAAGGTATGGGACATTTTTAAGCATTTTGAAAAATAATGACATTTATAATTTTCCTAAAATGAAATATGTTGAGTAATTTCTACACAGTAATGTTAGGAGCAAAATATCTTATACATGCTCCATAATTACTATATGAGTTTATTTACTTCATATATCTACAATGAAAGATAGATATGAATGTCATAGTTTTATTCCTCTTCCTTTGTTTCCAGCACCTTCTCAATTAAAATATGAAAAAATTATCAGACATAGATTTTAAATGACAGGAAGCATGTTAAATTATTTCATTTTAGCTAATAAAGGCACATATTTACTTTGAATTGCTTATTAAGAAGAAATGATTAGTTTAGAGTTTTAAAACATTTATTGCTGCCTTGAATAGAAATTACAGACACACACAAACTTCCTTTCTGTAATATTCCCTGATTTTCTCTCCACTTTTAATTGAAATCTTTCCTGCTTGAGTTATTCCAAAATTTTTCTATTGTACAAGTTCTGATTATTGCCATCATATAGGGACAATCTGGATTTCCATTCTGGGGGTAAAGGTTCAAAGAAGTCAAATATATCTGAGATATGGTCATATAGATTTTATGTGGTAACAATGTACAAATGGTGTGTGTGTAATAATTAAGGCTATAGAACCTTGTAGAAAAGTGTATTATCTGCTATTTCTTAAGTAAATAAAACATTTTCGCCAGTACTATAAGATCACTGTGCAGTAGACGGTTCTTTTTCTTCTAAATGGTGACATGAATATCTGGTCACATATTGAGGCGGTAGTTCAAAACTTATTTTTAAAAGAGCAAACTGGGTGAGGGCATGTGCTGGGGGTTGGGGAGGCCGGAGGAAGGTCAATGGAGGGAAAAAGGGGGACATATGTACTACTATCTGTAATACTTTAAACAATAAAGTAGAATTTAAAAAAAAAATAAATAAGTGGGAAAAAGAATCCTCGGTTGAGGATTAACAAACAAAAAATAAAAACAACAATAAATAAAAGAGCAAAATGAAGCCCTATTTGGTTTGGCTCAGTGGATAGAGCCTCAGCCTGAGAACTGAAATGTCCCAGGTTCGATTCTGGTCAAGGGCATGGTTCAACGGCACATGCCTAGGTTTCAGTCTAGATCCCCAGTGGGGGGCTTGCAGGAAGCAGCTAATCAATGATTCTCTTTCATCATTGATGTTTCTATCTCTCTCTCCCTCTCCTTTTCCCTTCCTCTCTGAAATTAATTATATATGTATATATATTTAAAAAGAGCAAAATGGAAAAATCTAGTCAATGCTAATGCTAATATTTAGGTAATGCAGTATTTCTGAAAATGAGAGATTCTTATTTTAATGTATCATTTTATTTATATTTTGTTCATTGTACTAGCTTCCCTTTATATTGGTAAATAATTAAGACATTTTATTACTTTAACAGCATAGTGAACCTGTGTGTAAAACTGAATTTGCCTATCATCATGTATTCTATGCATCACTTCTCTTTAATTATTTCATTTTATCTGTACTTGTTTTTCTCTCTCTATTTATAAACAGATGGATACCACTATGGGAAACCTGTCTTTACTTTCAAAACAAATTTTTTTATATTAAAACCTTGTAAGATATTCTTCTTTCATTTGGATGCCCATAGTATTATAGAAAAATTGTAACACAGAAAAATATTTCAAAATAATTTCAAACATTTTTAGTGATGGAGCAAAGAAAGCATCACCAAACAACCAAAATTCCCTCTGCATTATCTTGTTTCTCCTTTGGCTAGATATTTATTTAGACAAAAATATGTCAAACTGTCTTTAAGGAAATGGGCTCCAGATTTTATATGTTATCATTATACTTTATTTATTCGTTCCATAAGCATGTTTATTTAACTCTGTACTACATTCTAAACCACGAAAATATAACAAGAAAATAGCTGCGGTGTAATATGAATGGGTTAGACCCAAGAATATAAGTGAGTATAGTTTATTTTGGAGTTGCATGAAACATAATTGGGAAGGTGAAAAGGTGCTAAGTGAAACTAGAAAAGCAAGGGAGTAAAAAAAGGAATTTGTTGCTCTGGAATGTGTGGCTCATTTGGTTAAGCATAGTTCCGTGTACTGAAATGTTGCCAGGGCACATGTCCAGGCTGCAGGCAGATCTCTGGTCCAGTGTGTGAGGAAGGTATTCATGGTTCTCTCTTACGTCGATGTTTCTCTCCCCCCCCCCGCCCCCTTTCTCTCTCTCTGAAGTCAATAAAAATGTACTTTAAATAAGAGAATATGTTACTAATCCCATAGGAACGTTTTTTTAGAAATGCTGTAAAACCCTTGAATGGTGAGGGGTCTGAGGGATTTAGGTTGAAACTATTTATGTAAACTTGGAGGCAAGAGACCGAGAGGGTAAAGAATGGAGAGAGAACTTGAGTGGAGAGCAGTAGTGAGTAGGATGGTATTTCACTGGCACATTTTGCCTTTTTTACTTCTGGACAGAACGGACATCCATTCTCTAGAATGAATAAACAGATGCAGCTGCTGAAACTTGTTTCCTGAAATGGGACAGAGGGCTATGGGCAGGGTACGGACATAGTCTCCTGCACGCTGATGGTGCCTTTAGAATGTGTGTCTCTATTAGAAGTGCGCCTCTATACTGAAAAAGAACCTGAAAGATGGAAACGTTCATCAGAATCCAAATTCTGCTTTTATATTGATGACCATAATGGGCTTTGATGTCCTAATTTGTGTGTGATGTGTTTCTCAGGTACTATTCATCTTGATTCACAGAAATACTCAAGAGTGGAATACAAACAGGATTCATCTGCCCTCACCTGCATTGTGAGAACTCAGCTCCTTTGACAGCTCTGCCAAGTCATTCTCTGACCATCTAAGTCAGAGGTTCTCAACCTGTGGGTTGCGACCCCTTTGGGGGTCGAATGACCCTTTCCCCAGGGGTCGCCTAATACCATC
>NW_006294761.1:230730-234295 GCF_000327345.1 Myotis davidii | reverse complement strand
AATCACAAAAACAATATGTAATTATATATGTGTTTTCCGATGGTCTTAGGCAACCCCTGTGAAAGGGTCGTTCGACCCCCAAAGGGGTCGCGACATTAGGAAGGTTGAGAACCACTGATCTAAGTGGTGTTTTAGGACTTGGCATACTGTTCTCTCCAGCTCCTTTTCAGGAGGGCGGCATCTCGTGCTATAATCCAAACTAACAGTGGCAAACGTAACACCAACGGCTACTGAAAAACTGATGACGCTGCAGACACCCTTGTCCCCCTGAATGACCTTTGTCAAGTCGGTCATTAAAGGCCCACGTTAAAGTTGCAACCATGTGCCTTATATTGTGGTTGGCTTAAATAATAAGAATCTGTGACTCTCAATGTCTCAACCCATATTTTTTAAAACTCTTCCTGCAGGCTTACTGCCTTATATAAGGAGTTGGGGACTAGGTCAGAAGTAGTGTAAGAGTAAGATATAGTGTTTTATTAAGTGTCTGTTAACCATCCTCCCTTTTCTTGAAAGGTGTGTGTGCCTCTTTTAAGGATAGACTTTGACTTATCATAGGGCCCCTTACTCAGGTTTCACGACCTTCCCCAATAGTCATTTGGTAATACTTAAACATACTGCAATCTAGGATACACGCAGTTCCATCAGCTTGCCCTGATTGTGTGTGATACTAAAACTCTGTGATTCTCTGTTTCTGTCCCTGCTTGCACTGTGCCATGCAGTGTGTGCTTCATATGAAACTTTGCACTTATTGTGCCTTAGCTGGGAAGGAAAACTATATATGAATAGCAGGCTGAACACACCTGAACAGCAATATAGTGAATTAAACCTCTTCATTAGTCTCTGGGATAAAGGTATTCTATGCTTTTGAAATGTCGAAACCAAAAGATGTGGGGGTCAGTTTAGTGATTATTCCGAAAGGACAAACTGGAAAATATTTTCTGTGAGTTTGTTGCTGACAGTTTATCATGATTGAAACAGAATGTCTTCTGTTCATGAATTTTGAACATGGATAAACAGTGTGTCCTTATGTTCTCCTTTAACTAAGAGGGTGTTGCTGACCTCCCACATTTCATATCCATCACAGGATGAAACCCCATTAGCAAAGTTCACATCAGAATTTGTACTTGTCAGTGGAAGTTTGTCACAAATGATTCCCTGTCCTCCCTGTGAGATTGTGAAGGAGTCATTATGGAAAGATGTGTTGAATATATTACAGCAATAGTGCAATGTTATGATAAACTCATCAGCATTACCTCTACTTCAGGAATTTTTTATATCATCTATTATATAGGACGTACTGATACAGATTCTCATTAAAATCTTAACAGTATCTCAATACTCGACAATTTATTCCTCTTTGTGTGCACGAGGGCACCACACGTGTATTTTTGTTTCTGATAAAGCCTGTGAATTATTCTGAATATTTATTTCCCCCATACTTCCCCTGATGTCTCGACCATGCTTATCTGAACTGGAGATCACAGGTACAGCTGTTCTGAAATAGTAAGAGGCACTTCCAAAAGGAAACTGGAGTCTTCCTAGACACTAGTAACATTTAATTGGATCTTGTACAAAACCAAGCACAGTGCGAAGTATAATGCTTTCTGATGGATTTCGATGGGCTGCGCTTGGCTAGCTCCTCTTTACATTACTTCGTTCACACTCATTTTAAAGACCAGATGGAATTTCTTCATGGCAGTGGCACAACCTTTTGGGGCCAGGGATAATCAGGCCCAGCCACTATTTCTCTTGCTCACTCACATACACAATAACCCCTTTCCCCTGCTGCTACACAAGAATTATTGAAATATTTCTCCCTATTACCAGCTAGATCAGTCTCTGGGGCTTCCTTATGTTTTTGTTCAAATATAATTTAAAAAATAAATGCATTATTGTTTAGAATACAAAAATAAAACTGGAAGTTGTCTTGAGTTTCCTTAGTGTTTCTTGTCTTCAGTGTAAAATACAACTGAGTCCTCCCCAAGATTGAGAATCTTATTCCTAATGACCTTGAGAAAAGAAGATTCCATAACTTCTCAAAATTCTATCTGCTATTTGTCAAGCTGCAATACTGACTTTTTAACCTGTGTCTGAAGATTAGGCTTATCTTATCTTATTTTTTCTCCCATTCAGTGAAGATGGGAAAATATTTCTGTGTCTGGGATTTTCTTTATCAAGCGGGTGTGATTTATTAAGGTTTAGGTGGCTTTTAGATAGCCAATATTTAGCCTATTTTTTTTTCTTTTCTCATTCAGTTACGGTTCTATTCTTATGACAACTGAAATAACCACTAGAAAATAAAATCATTATATTTAGCATAATGAAAATAAATAAAAATTATGTTTCTGAGGTTAAGATCACATGAAAATTTAAATAATCTAAAATGTTAATATGGATTGATACTTATTTTTTCTATATTTGATGTACATATTTTCTTATAATTTCCTTAAAGTAAGAGATATGGGGAAAAGTCATTTTTTATTAAAAAAAAGCAGTTCATTATTATTTTAATATATAAATCAATAACTATTTCAATATATAGTTCAAATTTAACACATATAAAATATCCACAAGGATACTTGACATTAATGGTGATTTGGAAATAGAAGTTAGGAGCTGAGAAAGAGTTATTGTCTAGAAATGAAGATTTGATACCTTTAACATAGATGTTAAAAAGCAGATCTGTGGACTAAGATGAGTTTGATATCCTCTATGGTGGTCAATGTATAATCATAGACTGATAGCATTTGATGATGAAACATTCCAGTGTTTTCTTTTGACTAATCCTCTCTCTCTCTCTTTCTCTCTCACACACACACACACACACATACACACTCACGGTTAACCTTCCAGCCATCAAGGACATTGGGTAAGCTAGACAATTTTTCTCTCTGGTGATTTAGTTTGCATGCAGCAGACCATTTTTTATTTTGTATATAGAATAAATCCCCTGTTCCTTTTTTTTTCTTTGCTTCAGAAGCTCTCCCTCGATAAAGACCTCTGGGTTTTATTTCTATGAATTATGCAATAAAACATTTGCTATTTGCTCACTTAAATTCTGGTTTAATATTCTGCTTTTCAATTTGTTCTCACCTAGAACTAAAATTGCTTACGCTTTTGTTGAACTGTGATATGAAAGATAATATTTTCTTACTAATGTAGTAGGCTTGCCTTTATGTACCGTATTTGCCGGCGTATAAGACGACTGGGCGTATAAGATGACTCCCTAACATTTCCACTCAAAATACAGAGTTTGTTATATACTCGCCGTATAAGACTACCCCCTCTTCCGCACACCTTCCACACACCAAATAAAAGGTAAAACAATATCAGATTTGATTTTAACATTTTAATTTATATTCAAATGCTTATGACATGCAGGAAAACTGTCACAAGGCTGTATGTAATCAAACATATACATAAAACAGTGCAAGTTTATTACCGGTAAACATACCGGTAATTCACTAAAGAAAACACACTCTATAGACTGGTACCGTAGATGCTTCTCAGGAACACAGGCAAGCAGCCCACAACCTAGAGGGACTGTCAATGATAGAAGAAAGAT
>NW_006294761.1:228545-230422 GCF_000327345.1 Myotis davidii | reverse complement strand
TTATGGTTGGTGGTGTGCGATTTTGCTAGTGTGGTAAAATCGCATAACAGCAAAATCGCATAACAGCCGAGCATACACCCAGCAGCGCTGCTGATGCCTGAACGGTATATGGAATGAAGTGGGCGGGCATCGGGAGGCCACTATGCACGGGGCAAGCACTATGGGCAGTCTATCTGAAGTGTATCTGGCGTATAAGACGACCCCCCACTTGGAGGCATATTTTTCAGGGCCAAAAAATCGTCTTATACGCCGGCAAATACGGTATGTATTTTCTCCAAGTGGATTTCCAAGTGTAAAAATTCTTATATTTTGCAGGTTGTGAGGATATCAGAGAGAGTATATAATTAACAAAATAATTTGATACAAACTATTTTAGAAGATACAGAATGCAACTAGGAAGCTTATAATTTATATTAATTGCACAGGTTTAGGAGTTATAGTAGTCTGAGCTCAAATGCCACCCTAAAGCCATTGTGAGTTTATATCTATTTCCTAACTTCTAAACTGCATTTTATTCACCTAACAGATGAAAATGTCATGCCTCATTGATTAGCTGGGACATTCACAAGAAATATGTTCTCCATAATATGGTGGGTGTTCAATAAGTGTGCTTTGCCTTTATATTGCTGTTTCTGTATTCAAATTCTAGGCTTCTTTCTCATCTTTAACTCTTCTCATACAGGGAACTCTCATCAAAGATTACAATATAATTTTCATATGTATATACGTGTGTGTGGTGTGTATTTGTTTGGAGAAGTTCTAAAATATAATTTTATACGTGAGGTTATATTATCTATACATAAAGAGAATTAATAAGCTCAATAAAGTATGATATTATGATCTTTAAAATATACTTATGATCTACCCACAATTGATTTATTTTTAAATTGTTAAATTATGTTAATCAGAAATCATTATACTAATCATAATCCATTCTTTACATATAATTATCTCTCAGATACTAAATCAAATCTATTAAATAATTCCTTTTTCAAAATATGTTTAACAGCTAAATTTAACTATAATAAAAAGTTCTATGTAAATAAACTCTATGATGCTTTTACCAAAAGTCACCTCTTAAGTGATATAAGAAAATGATAACATGGGCCTGATGAATTAATGTGGAAAGAAATCTACCAAATATACCTATCTATATAATGAATAGTATTTGAATTTTGGTGGTACAAATAAGACAGAGGGAGACCTGATTAAAATATCTGTTAAGTTAAATTATTTTCCTAGAGTTGAAGACAACAGATGCCCACCAGCATACCAAGAAGCAACACTGCACTGTTGACTATCTCTGTGGTAATTATGACTTTGACACACATACATTAGTCTCTTCTTTACTTATACTCTATGAGTGTGATTAAAATTAATATTACTATTTTTTACAGAAAAAATTCTGTATATTTGCTTCTTTTTTTAATATATTTTATTGATATTTTTACAGAGAGGAAGGGAGAGGGATAGAGAGTTAGAAATATTGATGAGAGAGAAACATCGATTAGCTGCCTCCTGCACACCCCCTTACTGGGGATGTGCCCAAAACCAAGGTACATGCCCCTGACTGGAATTCGAACCTGGGACCCTTGAGTCCGCAGGCTGATGCTCTATCCTCTGAGCCAAACCGGTTAGGGCAATATATTTGCTTCTTATGCATTGCATAGTTCTTCGAGTGCCAGGAGCCGGTCCATCCTTGCTGCTTGACACAGTCGCTGCAGGGAAGAAACATCTGCACAGCATATGTTTCAATGGACCTGGCGTATATGGCATACTGTTCTTAATATGTTTGCTCCCCTTAGCGCTGTGTGTTTTAACCAAGGTCACCTCTCCGATAAAGGTTGTTTCCCCAGGCAGGGATTTGTCCCTGAAGT
>NW_006294761.1:226799-228320 GCF_000327345.1 Myotis davidii | reverse complement strand
GAATACTGTCTCTGTGTCATTCCTTCTTTGCCGACTCCGTCCACACCTTTGGGGACCCCTGGACCTGCTGGGGTTGGACCCCAGCATTTTAGTTATTATTGTTGTTTTTAAACACTTTGTATTACCTTAACCCCATCTTTATTAATCTTACTTCATTCTTATTTTTTTTGCCTATTGCATAAGTTCTCACTATGTTCACTGTTCCTTCATAAGGCATATGTAACTTTTCCTGTTTTTTCTACCTGACAAATTAATTAAGAGTCTCATCCACTCACTCCATCATTAAGCCTAACAAATCCCAGTATATACAAATGAGGTAATGGCATGATTGACTAAAATCGCAGCAAAACTTGCCTTTTCTGTTACACATGATTCAGATCCATCTGAATTACAAGAAGTAATAATGAATATGGATATCACTATTGAGTGTGTACAAGTACCTGAGGTAGTACCACAACAAATTTGCATGACTTGAAATTTTGAACTTAGGTATATGTTTGACTGCAGTGACAGCAGCTTAAGGGAAAAGTAAATATGATTTTGTGGCTGTGTGTGCAAATAATCTTCTTAAAACATTCCTGAAGTATATCCTTCAGATAAAATGGTAAGATATTCTGCTTTGTTACAGATAAAAAGAAACAGGTATACGTTCAATTTCCAAGTGACTTCACTTGCAGTGGGTGAGAAAGGAACCTAAGTACATTGTGAAATGTGAGGAACGCCAGATCTCCTCCAGCTTGTTAATATTTCTCTTTTGAATTTCTATAATATATTGCATAAATGTACTTTTCAAACTTGAGGCATTACAGATCCATATGAAATGCAAATTTATTATCTGAAAGAATACATAATTAACAAACATTATTTCTTGGACTGTTTGTATATATAAATAACAAACATTATTTCTTGGACTTTATATTTCATATAAAGAAAATAATATGTCATCTCTGCTTTCTGATGTAAAAAAAATAAACACACACACACACTCACACACACACACACACACACACACACACATACACAAAACCAACCCCAAACTGGATTTCTACAAGTTTACATTTTTGAGAAGTAGAAAGAGTAGAAGAAATGGCAATATTTTGAAATATTGGGATATTCTTAAGGTCTGTGTTGTATCTCAGACCAAATAGGGAATCAGACCAAAAACCTATGAAAAAAAAATAATAATGGTTTAATCATTGAATATTGTTTCTTACTTTGTGCTTTACGAGGAACAAATCTTTAATTCTCACAAATTCTTTGGGTAATAAGTTTATAATTAACACCAATTTTACAGATGGTAAAATATAATAAAACCCAGTCTCATAAAGTTAAAAATAATGTGCTAAAAGAGTTTAGTTTTTTTTGTTTTTTTTTATTTTTTTAGTTGCTAATGTTTTATTGAACTTATTGTGTTGCATTGCTTAATAAAATGATATAGGTTTCAAGTATACAATTCTACAATACATCATCTCTATATCTGTTTACCACCCCAAGCTAAGATTTTTTCAAGTTTTTACAGTA
>NW_006294761.1:215933-226753 GCF_000327345.1 Myotis davidii | reverse complement strand
TGAGGCAAATGTGCATGAACAAGAATAAAATGGCAAAACTCACTTTTACCTTAAGCAGTGGTATGAAATAATACTTTCATCTATAAATCACTGGTCTTTTTTATTTGTTTTTTGGTTTTTTTAATCTTTAATTTCTTTATTGATTAAGGTATTACATATGTGACCTCATCCCCCCATAAACCACTCCTCCACTCATGCCCTCATCCCCTATTGTCTGTGTCCACTGGTTGGGCTTATATGCATGCATACAAGTCCTTTGTTTGATCTCTCCCCCTTACTCCCGCCCTCCCCTACCTTCCCTCTGAGGTTTGACAGTCTGATTGATGCTTCTCTGTCTCTGGATCTGTGACTGTTCATCAATCTATGTTGTTCACTATTGTCTACAAATGAGTGAGATCATGTGATATTTATCTTTCTCTGACTGGCTTATTTTAAAAAAGAGTTTAGTTTGAGTCTTAGTGATAATGGGAAGCATTGGGGGCATCAAAATGGAGTGGCATCTTCTTGTTTTATGTCACAGCATAAGATGAGAGCTTGATTTGATTGGATTTGAAAGAGAATGAGGGGAAAGTATTTAGAGAGAGTAAGTACACAAAGCAAAGCAATTTATAGAAATTTTAGTAGATACATAGGGAAACAAGGTCAAAGAGGCTTTAAAAAGTAGTGGACATATATAACAGAATGTTTTTATGTTGTTGGGGAAAATATAGAAGTTGCTAAGAATTCCTTGAGGCATGGCCTTCAATTAGCAAGAACAAATAGGTTCTCTTGTGAACAAGAGATTGTCTTTTGCTGATACCGGGAAAGTGAAAGTTAAGCCTCATTGATAGAAAAGGCAGGTATGGGATGTGGTGAGAACGGTTGTGGAAGTTCTCATCAGAGTGTTTTAATTTTCTGAGTAAAAGTGAGAGTGAGAATGGGAGGGATATTTGAAAGCTTAAAAATTGCAGAGAAATTACTTTAAGTTCTCCTAACTTTTAGAGATCACAAGTTTAAAAATAGACTAGTCAACATAATTATGTGTTTTTCTCCAGCCATGTTCAGTGGTGAAGGGTTAGGAATGGAGTTGGCTGAAATTTGTGCTGAACCAGTGTTGGTGTCTGACCTAGAAAATATGATACATGGAAATGGGTCAGGAGAGCCGAAAGTATTTTACTGAAATAGGGATTTAATCTGCTTACAAAAGGAACTAAAGACATGATATAGCTGAACGGAAATGGAAAGTTAACAGGATCAAGAGATTATAACTCCTGGTATGGTTAAAATATCACTGCAGTTAGATCTGCCTCTTATTTAATTGAACTCAGCTTGAACAAAGGAATGTGACTTATGTTTGGCAACAAAACAAATGTTAAGTAGATATATCAATGAATGTTCATAATTTGACTAAATAAACATAGTTTACATATTTTTCCAATTTAGAAATTATTTAACAATTATTTATAAAGAAAAAAATTATATATTTACTATAAGCTTTTGCTTATTAGATCAATAACTGCTATTATATAACACAAATATTTTTAAAAACCCAAAATTAACTACATAAATAATAGCCATTCTTAGGCTATGATATATTAGGCAACTAGTTTTGGGGATAAAAATGTGACAGAATTTACTGTACCTAGTAGAAAGATCTTACCTAGTTCTGAGTGGTGTGGATATAACATGTGGCAGGTGCAAAACTCCCTCTTAAGTTTGCATGCCCATGGTCATTTGTAGATGCTTTATACTGGCGCTATCTGTTAACATTTATGAAGTACTTCCACATTTGTTTCTCATAAGATCTCCATATATTAAGCATCACAGTCATATCACTCTGTCTTACAAGTTAGTCTTTTAGATTCAGAGAGACAAAATTACTGCCCAAGATCACATAGATAAAAGTATAGAAAATTTAAATCTAGTGTTTGGAAATTTAGTTTGCTGTAGGAATAATGTCTCTTTAGCAACATTTATGAGTAAATAGGTTAAATCATTAGTTTTCAACCACAAAATTAATGTTCCGTGTTTTTCAATACTGTACCCACACAGATACACAGACACACACAACATCTTGGATGAATACTTGTTAGAGTAAATCATGGAACTTGAAAATTCTTCTGGACATTAATCAATACATTATCATTATACTTTTTCCCAAATAGGAAAATGTGTCTTTGAAGTTATACACTGTTTTCTATCATAAAGATCTAAATAACGATAGAGGAAATAACTATGGTAGAAAGAAAAGAGAACTGGCCTGTCCGCACTCATATACATGAAAATCGACACACCATTAGTGGGTATCATGAAGTGGTGCAAATGACTATAATCAATAAACATCATTGTATTAGTTGCATTATATTGGTTATTACTAAGAGACACATCCAATCTAACTCAAGCAGTGCAGATTTTAAAAATATGTGTGGTTATAATGACCATGAACTCTCATGTAAAGAATAGTAATTGCAAAAAAAAGCTTAGCTTATGGAGAAAGTGATAGACTTTTGGGAATGGAAATATTTATTGTTTCCATTTTAATATTATTTTATATTATATCATTTATTTGGGGTTAGTAATTTAAAATCTTTTTCATTATTGAGATTTTTATTTTCCTTATTCTTCATTTACTACATCTGTCCCTGATACTCTTCCTAGATTCTTGACCTAGGGCTTTTGCTTATTTGTAGTTCCTTGTTACTCACAACTTTAGACCCACTTACTGTCAATCATTGCCTCTCCTGCTTCCGACCTTACATCTATACCTACTTTAGTTATCTGTTCTGAATAGAAATTGCTTATGGTTTTTTTCCTCATATATTTTAGTTATAATTGCCAAAGGAGAGGATGTCCTTGTGTCCAACATTGTCTCTGAGGACATAATTCTTTTTATGATAGATCACATCATAGGTTGCTACCAGCTAATGGACTGTGGCTCCTGGGTCAACTGATATCCTTTGGTCCACTCAGTTTTGACCAAAGAAGATGTGATGGGATGTGGACCCTTACAATTTCTCTCAAGGAAGAAACTTAATAGGGGACCCATTTTTGCTAAGGGAATAGCAATATAGTCATTTCAATGGTTGACTTATATATGATATTTCAGGTCTAAGGGAAGATTTGTAGCAGTGAGGTCATATGTCATAAATCATTTATTACTGATCACATTTTAACCCAATCTTCACCTTATATGCAGCAGATGGATTTTCAATTGTGTCTGTTTATTATCACTTGCTTTTGCTGACATAACTGTGAAGGTCCTTTTATAATTCCTTCAAAAAATTCAGATAAAATAATAAAGCTTAGATGTTAGGCACTGGCTTGCAAGACAATTTGATGAAATAAGTTGTTCAATTAAATTAGACTATATTAATTTAATAAGTAAGTAATCCAATTCTTTAAGTTTACATGCTTTCTACCTATAAACTACTTGTTTCAATAAAAGTCGATATTTATATATAGAAGGTAATAACCTTGTATCACAGTTGGTGATAAAAAGTGAACAACTTAGGAAAGATGACTTATATTACAACAGCTAAAATTTGCTTTGAATCACCAGGTTTTAAAAACATTTTTCAGATTTTATTTGTATATAATATGGCAGTGTAAATGGGAAATCACAAGCACTCTGGTATAGAAACAGATAATTTAATCTTATGTTTTATGTTTCATATGGACATGAGAAAAAATTATGAGATAATAATAAGGACTTAGCACATTTTACTCAGAATGAAATGTGAGATAGAACCATAGAAATTGTAATTATGTAGAAGATATAATTTATCTCTTGCAGTCCCAGACACAGCCCTCAAACAACAAAATTTTGCTAACTCGTAGTTTCCTTTGGTCAGGATTTCACAAGTACTTAGAAGAGTTGGCTTTTTATCTGTCTCTTCCACTGTTTCAGGAATGCTCACGCGGTGGCAATCAAGCTGTCAGATGGGGCTGCTGCCATCTGTAAGCTCACATGGGCTGAAGCCCCTTTCAAGAAGCGTCTTAGCAGGAGGTCTGAGCTGCTTGCTACATGGAACTCTTGCTATATATGTATAACCTCACAAGTGGCATCTGACTTCTTCCAAAGTATGTGATCCAAAGAAAGGACATTTAGGAAGTCATGATGCCTTTTATGACCTAGTGTCCAAAGTTGTACACATTCACTTTTACTTTAAAATATATATATATTTGTGGGAAGTAAGCCACCAAGTCCAACAACCACTCAAAGGAATGGGGCTCCTTCCTTTTGAAGAGATTTTCAAAAGTGTGTGGACATATTTTAAATTACACAGTAATTAAAATAAATGTACTCAGCAATTGCCTACTAAGCAGAATATGGAATCCTTGGTGGTTGTAAAGGTAATGACCTTTTTCTGAACAAAATGGCTCAGGTTATATTTTATATAATGGAGCTAGGATTAATGCCGAAGTAAAGGCAGATAGTTATAAGCCAGATAATGATGTTTTGCATGGACTCTCTGGAGCATTTTGCCAATTAAAGACACCATACATGGAATATATGCAACCACACCAATTCATTGCCCTCCTTTGGAAAGTGTGATTATGAGGCTATGTTAGTTTTCTATGGCTGCTGTAAAGGATTGCTACAAATTTGTCAGACTATAATAATACAAAAGTATTGGCTCACAGTTCCATATTTCAGAAGTCTGCATGGAGTTGGCTGGTTCCTTTGCTTGGAGTCTCACAATGTCAAAATCGAGATGTCATCTGGCAGAAGCACATGTGGCATTTGTTCACCTTATCTAGAGGCCCTGGAAAAAGAATCTGCTTCCAATGTTACTCAGATGGTTGGCACAATCCAATTCTTTGCTGTTGTAGAACTGATGTCCCCATTTCCTCAATGGCTGCCCTTGGGGTTCACCTTTAACTTCCAGAGGACTTTCTCTGGTTCTTGCACATGGGCCTCTATATCTCAGAATTAACAAAGGGGGCATCAAATAATAGTCATGCTTAAATATCTCTGAATTTTCTTTTGGCCACACCTCTCTGCTCTAAATGTGTACTTAGATTGGGCCCAACTGAAAGATCCAGGATAACCTCCCTGTGTTAAGGACTATTAGCCTTAATTATACCCACAAAGTCCCAATTGAGATGTAACGTAATATATTGACATTCAGAGATGAGGGTTTGGACATCTTTTAGGAAAAATTTATGTCTAATAAAAAAAATACACTGGGCAGATTGAACAGACAAGGAAAACTTTACTCAGGACTATTGCAAAAGGAAAAGGAGATTGAACTCAACTCCAATGAAACAAAAAGCAGAATAATTTTTAAATGTTGAGATGATCTCATGGAAAATTACTGGAGGGCATTAAATGTACATTGCTCAATGTGATGAGGTCATTTGTGTTTCCTAATTGACAGTTAGTGCAGTGAGGCTCCCACCTTCCCACAGAGACTGAGAGATAGGGCTCTATCTTTCTTGATAATTATATACGAAGGAAGTGGCTCTCAGGTCCTGAGAAAGACATCTCTGGGTTGTAAAACTGCAAGAGGCTGGGAGAAGAGGTAGAGGAAGATGCACAATTACAAGTTTTCTTTAAATAATGCTCTAAAGTAAAGTAGGTCTGGGGTCTATGGTCAGGGAGAAGCCAGTTTAAAGTTCAGCCAAGCTGAGGGGAGCATTAAGGCCTGCCATAGAGTCACAGAGGGATATCATAGTAGTAGACACAGAAAACCAGGTGGAATATACAAAGTAGATGCAGTGAGTCAGAAAAAGTCATAGATAAGAAAATAGAGATATCTGTAAGGGAGAGGAAAGAAGGTAACAGGAAGAAGACGACTCAGGACAGAGCAGCTGGGGCTTTGACCCTGGAAGTTGAAATTGCTCTTCTCCTGTATCTTGCAAAGCCTTTATAGTTACCAGGAAGAATGATGTGTTAGCATGAGAAAATGTTTTTTTAAAATATATGTTTTTATTGGTTTTAAATATATAAACATCAATGAGAAAGAAACATTATTCATTGGCTGCCTCCTTCATAGCCCCTGCTGGAGACCAAGACCACAACCAGGGTATGTGCCCTGACCAGGAATCTAACCAGTGACCTCCTGGTGCATGGATTGACACTCAAACAATGAACCACACAGGCCGGGAGAAACATGTTTTCATGTGGCTAGTTTTTATTATTATCTTTACAATAATTTTTGATGCTGGAGATAATCTGTGCATATTTCTGTTTCAAGAATAAAAAAAAAGTCTCACAAAAATTTCAGAAAGTAAGTGTGTGTGTGTGTGTGTGTGTGTGTGTGTGTGTGTGAGTGAGTGTTGTGTGTGTAACTGAGGGGTGCAGAACATGTTTTTGTTTTATATATAGATATGAGAGAAAAATGTGGTATTTGTTCACCTTAAATATTGCCCTCCTAATTTGTGCCCTTCACCTGTCTTTAAGTAGAAAGTGCCATCAGTTTTACAAGGCTTTTTTAAAACTAATTATCTGAAAACCATGGTAAATATGGCATAGAAAGGAATAAAAATGTAAGAATTCTTAAAGGCCCATTAATAATTGTCTCCCTAATCTTCATTGAAATGTAAATGGAATTAGATTTGCCCTTTCTTCCTTGTCCTTCTAGCTCTGCACTGATTTGGCTACTCCTACTCTTGTCCTGAAATTTCATTCTGCCCAACCTTGTCCTCTCAACATACTACTCTGTGCATTTAGCAATGACAGCATTTATCATTCTCTCTAATGATCTTGACTTCTTATCTCTCTCTCCCACTGTTTTTTACTTCACAGCTTGAAAGGATAAGAACTGTGTCTAATTCATTTCTAAATATCCAGAACCTAGCATTGTGACAAAAATAAACTGTGAATGTGTATGAGTGAGTGAATAAATGAATGAGTAAATGAATATACTTTGGGTTTTCTCTTTTCTGTTTGGTAAGTCAGTCTCAGTCTCAATACACTACAAATAGCCTAAGGCAAAACAACAGATAATAGTGTCTAATATTCCAACTCAGAGAGATGAAGGAAAGTAATTTACATTTCACGACAAACTTCCTATAATCTCAAAACTGTTCAGCAAAGCTATCTTCTGAATTTTCTCATATGCTGTCTGAAATTTTATTTTTAACATATAAATTATTTCTGTGCTGAAAATTCATTACATAGAAGCAATAACATGACTCTTGGCTTAAGCATAAATCAAAAATTTTATTTCACTTTCTTTTTATTATCAAAATGGTCACTTTTTCATTTAAACTTTTCGTAGGGTCATTCAGCTTTAACCTACCAAGCTTTCATTTCCTGCTGTCTGAAATGAAACATTTCTCCCACCTATAACTGACAAGAGTCACATTTCTTGTGGAATTGATTTCTTTCATCTCCTTCTTTCTTCTGCGCTTATCTTTCGTTTACTTTCTTCTTTTCCTTCCAGTGATAAGGTCTCCACGTTTTCCTGTTGTGTTCATCTTCTGCTTTTGTCCTTCACTTACCAGTTTTCAGACTCTTAATTTATAAAATCTGCTTCTATTTTTCTCTACCTATGATTTTATCTAGCTTTTTTCTCCTAACACTTTGGTGTTTTTACCTCTTAGCCTTCTGACATTTTGCTCCCTTTATATTGCTATGATTGAAATTTGGGTTATTGTTTCTATGCATTATTATCTTTCCACATATATATGAATAGCCTTGTCAATTTCCCTACCTTTTAACCTATTTTCAGCTTATTCTACTCCTAGCTTCATTATTGGCACTCACTACTCATTGAAGTTTAACTGAGTGTATCAGATTATTTATAGCTAGCCATGCATTTTTTCTCCTTATTACGGGAGCTGCACATACTCGTTTTCTCTCCTACATTGTAACCATGAACACTATCCCACTGCTTTACAGTGGAGCTTACTATAACTTGAGTCCGATATATTTGCATGGAAAAGTATATTTACTTGCTTTCTAGAGAAAGTTTCTGTCATACAGATTCATCAGTTCTGGAAATTAACTCTTCTCATAATAAATAAAAAGAGATGTAGAAAACTAATAGAAGAATTATGAAACACATAAAATTACATTGTATCTATCTGCAGCCAAATATGCCTGATTAAAAAAGACATGTCACACCCATTTGCTTTAACTTAATATTTTTCTAATAGTTATTTAAAAAAACTCCCTCTCTTTATATTTATATGATAAAGTTAAAAATGTTGCAGTGCCCTAATGTATTACCATATATATTTATTTTACTCCAAATATGCATATATATTACATGACAAATAAGTGACTTTGAGTAATACAAAGAACTTGAATATTGCCAATTTTAAACTTTTTTACCTTAAAGGAAACTAAAGACTAGTTCTATATAGTGTCATTCCATAAGGTTCTCTTGCTTACTGTCTATTTCTTGTTTACCATGGAAAAGCTGAGAATACCCTCCCTTCCTTCACTGTTTGCCTGTGTATAAGACCCTATGCAATTGAGCTAATTTAGAAAACTACCATAGTTCTCTGTTTCTGGAAACCAATGAAACGTTCCCTGTGAAGAAAGATAATCTTGACAGGTAGCAACTCATACAATGTGGTAGGCAACAATTCAATGTACACTAATGAGGCTAACAATCATTTTGTAGAAGCAGTTGGCTCTCCAAAGTGTGCCTTTTAATGACTGATATTAAACTCTGGACTACAATACAGACAAAAGAAATTTTTAAATGTCCAATTTCTATAGGAAGCACCAAAAAATAAATACACACTTTAAGAGTTGATAGCACAATTTTATTTTATTTTTTATAAATATATTTTACTGATTTTTTACAAAGAGGAAGGGAGAGGGATAGAGAGTTGGAAACATCAATGAGAGAGAAATGTTGATCAGCTGACTCCTGCACAGTCCCCATAGGGGATGTGCTTGCAACCAAGGTACATGCCTTTGACCAGAATTGAACCCTGGACCCTTGAGTCCACCACTATCCACTGAGCCTAACTGGTTAGGGCGAAGTGAATACTTTTTAAAAGCAGACCACGGCTTTCTAAAAAAACTCAGCTGTCCATAGATGAAACTTTCCCTCCTCCCAAGCTTGAAATATAAGGTACCCAGAAGACTCATACTTCCTTTCTACCCATTTCAAGACAACACTATTCTCCAGTTTTCAGTTACCAAAAACATGGATTCCCACTCCCCACACCAAGTGAAGAATATGTCATCTTTAGACACTTAAATTTATTTTCAGGACAATCACAAGGATTTGCTGGTGTGGTCCTGAGTCACTAGCTTTGATGCAAGTGGAACAGAAGTGATGTGTGCCCAGAAACAAGCTCAGGTCAACCTAAAAAGCAACCCCACCCAGGAATCCAGACTGTTCAAAGGCACACATACAATTAACACACATGAGTATAAACTCACCAGTGCTCTTTATTCTGATAGAAACCTTCTAATTCTACTTGGTATTAAAATATCCTTTCCTTTTACAATAGTATGGTCATAGCAGGTGATGTTCTGTTTGCTGTTTAATTAAATGACCTTACTGAGTCAAATGACTGTCAAGGACACTCAGTTCCCCCGACTTAATTATATGAATTTTACTTTGTGAAATCCCCAAATCTGGAAACAATTAGAGCATTGGTACTGCCTGCCCATCCCCCCACTCCCACCTCATCCCCAATGCCTGGATACATTGGGTTGTCACAATTGGAGAGGAGGTCTCCCCTATTGGCAAGTAATGGCTGGAGGCAGGGATTCCGCTTGACACCCTCAAGGGTATAGCAAGGCCCCAAATGTCAACAATGCTGAGGTTGAGAAAGCCTGAATTAGTCTAGTTGATGTCCCTAACAATTCTTTTTTTAAAAATATATTTTATTGATTTTTTTCAGAGGGGGAGGAAGAAGGATAGAGAGTTAGACACATAGATGAGAGAGAAACATTGATCAGCTGCCTCCTGCATACTTTCTACTGGGCATGTGCTGGCAACCAAGGTACATGCCCTTGACCAGAACTGAACCCGGGACTCGAGTCCCAGGCCAACACTTAAATTTATTTTCAGGACAATCACAAGGATTTGCTGGTGCGGTCCTGAGTCACTAGCTTTGATGCAAGTGGAACAGAAGTGATGTGTGCCCAGAAACAAGCTCAGGTCAACCTAAAAAGCAACCCCACCCAGGAATCCAGACTGTTCAAAGACACACACACAATTAACACACATGAGTATAAACTCACCAGTGCTCTTTATTCTGATAGAAACCTTCTAATTCTACTTGGTATTAAAATATCCTTTCCTTTTACAATAGTATGGTCATAGCAGGTGATGTTCTATTCCCTTTTTAAAAGACCTTACTGAGTCACATGACTGCCAAGAACACTCAGTTCCCCCGACTTAATTATATGAGTTTTACTTTGTGAAATCCCCAAATCTGGAAACAATTAGAACATTGGTACTGCCTGCCCCTCAAATCCCCCCTACCCCCCAATGCCTGGATATATTTGTTTGTCACAATTGGGGAGGAGGGCTCACTATTGGCATGAAATGGGTGGAGGCCAGGTATGCCAATTGACACCCACAAGGGCATAGAAGGACCCCAAATGTCAACAATGCTGAGGTTGAGAAAGCCTGAATTAGTCTAGTTGATGTCTCTAACAATATATTTTTTTAAAAATATATTTTATTCATTTTTTTACAGAGAGGAAGGGAGAGGGATAGAGAGTTAGACACATAGATGAGAGAGAAACATTGATCAGCTGCCTCCTGCACACTCCCTACTGGGGATTTATCCGCAACCAAAGTACATGCCCTGACCAGAATTGCACCTGGGACCCTTCAGCCTGTGGGCTGATGCTCTATCCACTGAGCCCAACCAGTTAGGACTGAAGTTAAGCATTTTAAAAATAATTCTTTTTT
>NW_006294761.1:214948-215387 GCF_000327345.1 Myotis davidii | reverse complement strand
ATCCTTCTAATTCTACTTGGTATTAAAATATCCTTTCCTTTTACAATAGTATGGTCATAGCAGGTGATGTTCTGTTTGCTTTTTAATTAAATGACCTTACTGAGTCAAATGACTGTCAAGGACACTCAGGTCCCCCGACTTAATTATATGAGTTTTCCTTTTAAACCCTAAATCAGGAAACAATTAGAGCATTGGTTCTGCCCCCCGCCCCCCGCAATGCCTGGATACATTTGGTTGTCACATACATTTGGGGAGGAGGAGTCACTATTGGCATGTAATGGGTGAAGGCCAGGGATGCCGCTTGACACCCTCAAGGGCATAGCAGGGCCCCAAATGTCAATAGTGCTGAGGTTGAGAAACCCTGAATTAGTCTAGTTGATGGCCCTAATAATTCTTAATTCAGTCAACCAACACATATCGGGCACCTACTATGTGCCAC
>NW_006294761.1:196280-214899 GCF_000327345.1 Myotis davidii | reverse complement strand
TGACTGCTGTTTAAAAACAGACCACGGCTTTCTGAAAAAAACTCAGCTGTCCGTAGATGAAACTTGCTCTCCCTCCTCCCAAGCTTGAAATATAAGGTGCCCAGAAGATTCATACTTCCTATCTACCCATATCAAGACAAAACTATTCTCCAGTTTTCAGTTACCAAAAACATGGATTCCCACTCCCCACACCAAGTGAAGAATATGTCATCTTTAGACACTTAAATTTATTTTCAGGACAATCACAAGGATTTGCTGGTGTGGTCCTGAGTCACTAGCTTTGATGCAAGTGGAACAGAAGTGATGTGTGCCCAGAAACAAGCTCAGGTCAACCTAAAAAGCAACCCCACCCAGGAATCCAGACTGTTCAAAGGCACACACACAATTAACACACATGAGTATAAACTCACCAGTGCTCTTTATTCTGATAGAAACCTTCTAATTCTACTTGGTATTAAAATATCCTTTCCTTTTACAATAGTATGGTCATAGCAGGTGATGTTCTGTTTGCTTTTTAATTAAATGACCTTACTGAGTCACATGACTGTCAAGGACACTCAGTTCCCCCGACTTAATTATATGAATTTTACCTTGTGAAATCCCCAAATCTGGAAACAATTAGAGCATTGGTTCTGCCCCCCCTCCCCAATGCCTGGATACATTTGTTGTCACAATTAGGGAGGCAGGCTCCCTATTGGTATGTAATGGGTGGAGGCAGGGATGCCACTTGACACCCTCAAGGGCATAGCAGGGCCCCAAATGTCAATAGTGCTGAGGTTGAGAAACCCTGAATTAGTATAGTTGATGTCCGTAACAATATTTTATTAAAAAAATATATTTTATTGATTTTTTTTCAGAGAGGAATGGAGAGGGATGGAGAGTTAGACACATAGATGAGAGAGAAACATTCATCAGCTGCCTCCTGCACACTCCCTACTGGGTATGTGCCCGCAACCAAGGTACCTGGCCTTGACCAGAATTGAAGCCGGGACTCTTGAGTCCTCATGTCAGTGCTCTAGCCACTGACCCAAACTGGTTAGGGGGAAGTGAATGCTTTTTAAAGGCTGATCAGGGCTTAATGAAAAAACTCAGCTGTCCATAGATGAAACTTGCTCTCCCTCCTCCCAAGCTTGAAATATAAGGTGCCCAGAAGACTCATACTTCCTTTCTACCCATTTCAAGACAATACTATTCTCCAGTTTTCAGTTACCAAAAACATGGATTCCCACTCCCCACACCAAGTGAAGAATATGTCATCTTTAGACACTTAAATTTATTTTCAGGACAATCACAAGGATTTGCTGGTGTGGTCCTGAGTCACTAGCTTTGATGCAAGTGGAACAGAAGTGATGTGGGCCCAGAAACCAGCTCAGGTCAACCTAAAAAGCAACCCCACCCAGGAATCCAGACTGTTCAAAGGCACACACACAATTAACACACATGAGTATAAACTCACCAGTGCTCTTTATTCTGATAGAAACCTTCTAATTCTACTTGGTATTAAAATATCCTTTCCTTTTACAATAGTATGGTCATAGCAGGTGATGTTCTGTTTGCTTTTTAATTAAATGACCTTACTGAGTCACATGACTGTCAAGGACACTCAGTTCCCCCGACTTAATTATATGAATTTTACTTTGTGAAATCCCCAAATCTGGAAACCATTAGAGGATTGGTACTGCCTGCCCCTCCCCCCACCCCCACTCCACCCCTAATGCCTGGATACATTGGGTTGTCACAATTGGGGAGGAGGTCTCCCCCTATTGGCAAGTAATGGGTGGAGGCAGGGATTCTGCTCGCCCCCCCCAAGGGCATAGCAGGGCCCCAAATGTCATTAATTCTGAGGTGAGAAGCCCTGAATTAGTCTAGTTAATGAGTTAGACACATAAATGAGAGAGAAACATTCATCAGCTGCCTCCAGCACACTTCCTACTTGGGATGTGCCCGCAACCAAGGTACATGCCCTTGACCGGAATCGAACCCGGGACTTTTGAGTCCACAGGCTGAAGGTCTATCCACAGAGCCAAACCGGTTAAGGCACCCCTAACAATTTTTAATTCAGTCAACCAACACATATCAGGCACCTATTATGTGCCAAGTGTTATGCCAAGGGTTGGGGAATAAAATAGGCGTCAAGCTGGTGAGAGGGCCAGGTAGTCTTCTTTGGTTCACCACGCTGCGTCCGGGGCCTGCCAGGTACTGGGAACCCCCATCCGGAGACACTGGGTGGAGCAAGACGGGTCTTCGCCTTGTACATCCAGCAGGATGAGAAGGTGGGAGTCCCTGCTCCTGACAATCCAAGCCACCCAGGCCCCTTCCCTAGACCTGCCCTGACCATCAGAGGCAATGTTAGGGTCCCGGAACCCATGTGACCCCGGGCCTCAGTTTCCGCACCGGGCCAGAGGGCCAGAGGGTGGCTGCAGGGTCCAGCTTGCTCAGGGGACACAAACACCACCTGCAGAGCTGGCCCTTTCGCCTCCCTGGGTCTCAGTTCCCCTCCTGGCCACAATGACCCGCCATGGCAGAGGGCCCCAAGGAGTGAACTCAAGGCAAAAACACGGGGGAAAAGGTCGCTACCGCAACAATAACCTCAAGGAGAGCGCCCTTTGGATGGCAAGGCCCTTCATCGGGATCGTAAGGACCCCACACGCCGAACATCAGGGTCAAAGCAGTGGCCTGGCGCTGGGAGGCCCGTCTGTCCCCAACCACTGAATCCGCCCAAAAAGGCCGCTCACTGCACCCCACGACCCTGCAGTGCGGCCCACACAGACCTGCGGCCGCTGCCCCGGCGTCCGGAGCCCCGCACTCCGGCTCCTCCAGCATCGGCCTGGCAGCGGCTGGAGGTCCCCTGGACGGAGCCCCTGCTGCTGGGGCTGCCGAGCTCGTTTTTGGCGGGAAACGCAGCGACCCCCGCAGCCAGCGCGCTGATTGGACAACATGGTGCCCGTGAGGTCCCGCCTCGGGAAAGGAGGAGCTCGGGAAGTCCCCTCCTCGGGAGACCCCTGGCTTCCAATCCTCCCGGCTCCCCTACTGATATTCCCACGGAGGAGCGGCTTTCTCTGGGGGCCCGTCCATAGCACAATTTTAAAAATGAAATGTTTTTTAGTAAACATTGCCTTTATAATTAAAGTGTGTGTATCCACATTTTGGGGTGTGCTTTGTTTTATCTTATCTAAGCCATCTTAATTGTAAGACAAACTAGTATTTTATGCAATTCTGAGAAAGAAAATAAACTGCCAATTAAAGTATGGTCATCCATCAGTTATTAGACATAACTCTACAGATACTTATGAAAAAGCATGAATCTTAGAATTGATAAAATCCAATCTAAACCATTCATATCTACATATTATTTAAAACAAGTTATTTCCTATTCAAGTTTTTAATCATTGACTTTGTTCTTTTTATTAACAGTTGGAATAGAAGATGTTTTCCTTTGATGATCCTACACTGACTATGTTGATTTATAAAAATGCTTGTTACACATCAATAACAATTTTAAATCTAGATAGATTAAATAAGAGTTAAGCACAGTGATGCTTCATCTATGAACTTAGATTTAATATATTTAAATTAATGTAATCCTAATTAAGAGATCCAAACCTAACAATATGAAAAAAAAATCTATATTATTATTTATTGAAGTCACTCACACTATGGATAACTAAGTGGTGCTTAATTAGTACACAGTTTTAATCCATCAAATAAGGTCACTACTAAAATTCAGTTTGTTCAAACACTCAGTGCTACTTTGATGTTGAGCAACTCTATGCTTATTTACTGACAATGAGAAACTGCTGAGTGTGAGCACCTATGCCCAGCTATGCCAGGCACATGCCCTTTCTGAGGTCATGACACACCCTTGTGCAGTGCCAAGGAGCAGCACTCAGCCCCTTCCTTCACAGGACCATTGAAATATTGGGGTTGTGAATCTCACTTCATTCATTTTACAAAGACATTTTTGCTTTCTCCACTCCCAATGTTACAGGGTAGGGGGCTGAGCCATGGAAGGGTTACAGAATGTTACAGAATGTGCTGAGGGGAGGAAATGAGACATGAGAAATTGAATGTGCTCGAAGGGAGGGGGATGTATGAGGAAGGAATTGAATGTGTGCGAAGGGAGGGGTATGTATGAGGAAGGATTGTGTTAGGGTAACAAGGATTGTGTCAGGGTAACCGTGGAAGAAGGATTGTTAGATTGTCCTAGAAAAACAATGTGTTATGATATGCTCCAGCCAGGTGTGACTCTGTTTACCCCCCTTTTTGTGCTTGTGAACTCTTTATGAACTTTTAATGGAATGCTTTCTAGTTGATTTTTCTTTTTTTAACACTGTTTTGCTATAAAGGATCATACTGCACCCTTGATCTCTGCCACATGCTCCGAAGCTCCCAGAGGTGGGGATAGGTGCTGTGGTCAGCTGGCCAGCTTAATAAAGGCTCTTAAATTTAAATTTTGTGTCGGTGGTCTATCTCACTGAGCCAACCCATAACACGTCCTAATTACCAAGAATAATCTCTTCAGTGAGTTCAGTATGTTTATAAAATACAACAGATAAAGCAAGTCATATATGTAAGTCAGCTATTCTTATTCACCTTTCAGAATCCTCAAACCAATAATGAAATGATGCTCAAATGGGGAATCGGGATAATGCATGCTAGCTATTATTATAGTGCTACCTTTTGGGTTCCCCCGAAAGTATAGCTCAAGACAAAGTCATACATACATTAATTTGCTTTGTGAGGTAATACAAAATGAAAAAGTAAGGAAAGGGGACACGTGGATGGAGAAAATGTTAATAAATGCTGTCTTATAAAGGTCACTGTCATAGGGCCTCTGAGATATGTGCAAAGTTCCCTCCTGGTCCTTTTTCCCCACCAAAGGACAAAAGAATGGAGTATATATGCCTTTGCTCCCCTTCTTTATATTTTGAAGATTGTCACTGGGTTAACTTTCTCAAGTTTCTGAGTTGGGCCTGCTCAAAATGAACAGAATGTTGGGCTTCAAAGTACAGCTCTGAGGCAGGAAACGGAGATCTGTTCTGTGATTGCTTGAGGTAACATTTGTCCATATGCACCGAGCTCTCCTCCACGTCTGTGGCTGAAATCAAAGATGGTCCGAAAAGATGGAAAGGGCAAACCAGAACATCTGCTAGAGTCCATCTCTTGCTTTGGGCAGATGGTCTCATGACCCATATTAAATCTATTCTGTCACTAATTTTTCCAGTTTTTGACTAGCTGTAATTTCTAAGTATAGATAATACCAAAGTGCAGGAAGAATAAATTAGTCCCTGCTTCTGCAATTGCTCCTGAAACTGTAATTGAGACTCATCTTTCTTTCTTTTGCCCTCCCTCATCATCAGCCATCCACATCTAGAATGGATGGGAGGAGGGAAAACGACAACTATTAATGCCTCCAAGATCAGCTTTAGGAATAGATACTGTAGCTTATTACAATCTAGTTTTCCTGGCTAGCCTATTGTAGCCCTGATACCAAAAAGACTGAGCTAAGGGATAGAAGTTAAGTGTGACAAAAGTAAGTTATGAAGACTTCTGAGCTAGTCATTGAGATAGCATATAGGTTTTATCCTTCAATGTGGGCTTTTCACTCCAAATGCATCATTTGCCTGGTACAGTGGTTGCTGCAATGACCTGAAAATTATATTTTGGGGGGTCAGAAAATACTTGGGCAGCTCATTTTTGCCAGCTCCAATCCATAATCATTTGATGTCCTATGGGAAGGTATTGGCTATTGTGGACTCAAATCTTTTACAAGTACTACGCTTTTCTCTGTTGTCAAAGGCATAGTTTTGCTCTAGATCCTTAGTGTTTTGTGTTGTAACTTTTCTCTTGAGATTTTCCAGAAGTCAGTCCATTGTATTTAACTACATGAAACAGATATTTATCCACGACCGCTCATTTCTCATTTATTAAAGATTCCTTCAGAAATATTGAAGTAGTCTCCCACCCAGGTTGTGGCTATGCATGCTGAACAAGTTTCTGTACAGCTTTGGAGAAAAGCCTTACGGAAGAACAGATTACTGGCTAAGTCAGTGTGCACTGAGTGGTCCACTATGGCTGCATAGCCAAAATGGGAGGGAAGCCATAGGGATGTGATGCAGGCAACAAAGCATCCAAAAACTTACAACAGAAACCTGTGTATTTTTCCCCATGTTTAATATTTTCAAGGAACTAAGTAGAATTGTCCTCAACATTTCACAATTAATAAATTAGTCCCTGCTTCTGCAGTTGACTTATTAGATATTTTGGACATATTTTAGTGATCTCATCATTTTTTTCTTGGAATACACAGAAGGGATTTTTACTCTTGGAATCTTAATATTAATATTGAAGTGTGGCCGAGACCGGTTTGGCTCAGTGGATGGAGCGTTGGCCTGTGGACTGAGAGGTCCCAGGTTCGATTCCGGTCAAGGGCATGTACCTTGGTTGCGGGCACATCCCCAGTGGGGAGTGTGCAGGAGGCGGCTGGTCGATGTTTCTCTCTCATCGATGTTTCTGACTCTCTATCTCTCTCCTTTCCTCTCTGTAAAAACTCAATGAGATATATTTAAAAAAAAAAATATTGAAGTGTGATCTACCACGTAAAATTGATTTTTTTTATTTCTTGTGGGACATTCTATAAAAGGTATGCCAGTGGGGGAAAAAATGTTTCAACAAATTATATGCAAACAAATCATCCTAAAAATAAGGGATAAAACTGGTAGCTCCTTTATTTCTATCTCAATCCATGAGCCAGGAGTATTTTAATTAATCCTTTAATGTTCCTCGATTTATCTAGCTTAGAAAATCTGTATCAAGTAAAATGAATGTAATCCTTAATTTAAGCCTTAACATAGAATTCCTAACTAGAGCATTTGACATATGAGATTTAAATGGTGAGAAGGAAAGGGAGAATTTCAAGTACAAAACTTATATTCATCAGACTAAATATAGTCAATGTAGGCACTCAATAAAGAATGGTCAATAGTAGATTTTTATGTAACATTATGTGGATGGTTTCTTTTTTATGTATGTATTAGCTTAGAATGTTAATAGCAATTTGGACTTCCAGGTAAATTTCTGATATTTTTCATTCTGCATCCATTTTCAGGTAGACAGGTTGCATGCACTTCACTTCAGCCTATGTAATTTGGGTTGGTAACTTTCATACCTTCCCCCAGTGCTGTTTCTGTCCAATATGAAGCTACCTTTGCTAACCCTATTGGGGAAAACATGATACCTAAAATTTACTCTGCTGCTAAGTAAAAGGATGTACTAAAGGAGGTAACAATCATCTTTGCAACTATGCATGGGTCCCAGGAGTGAAAAGCCTGTGGAACATTAAAATCAATACATTCAAAACATAACAACAGAAGAGATAGTATATAATAATGAAATGGTTGGAATCATAGATTTATCCATGATAATCTACATCAATATTTTCTATGTTAAGTGAGTCAATACATGCTCTCCCATATCCTACTTTTGGTTGTTGTTGTTTGCTTTAAAGCCAATTTAGGTGGAATTCTACCCTTTAACCCAATAAATCCTCCCTGTCCACTATTATAAAGTAAAGATTGGTGAAAATTATCATTATCTCCCTATTCCCTGGAATTTTATTTGGTCCAATTTATGGTGAGTCAAAGGATGAGAATCACCTTTCCTTTCAAATTAAAACAAAACAAAAACTGGTCTCAGTAGTATAGACTTTATGGAGAACATAATAGGTAATAAGTGTAGCAAGCAAATGGATGTTTATTTCATCAAATTCACTTTGATATAAGTATATCAAATTTAGTGCACTTAAGTATTAATTTACTAAATGGTACCTCAGTCACCTGAATTAATGGAGTACAAAAATGTACATTACTTATTCTATTTTATGAAGTGGAAAGACTGGTTCATTAAGTGCCTAAACATTCATTATGGGGTGAAATCCATCATATGTGCATATAACATTTTTTAAGTATATCGATTTTTTAAAGTTCTTTAAATATCCTATTTTCAGCAGTTAAAATTTCTGCAGAAATTCTTCTTTTTTCATATTTTTAATATTCTCTTAGGAAAAGGCAAGCGATGATAGTAACATATTAAACATTCTTTCCTAAAAGCTCTTGAAAACCTACCTAGCAAAAGTGGTGAATTGTGTGTACTCTTTAGTGAAGAGCTTTTTTAATATTTCAAAAGTGGAGCATCAAACCACTTACCTGGTAGCACAAGTGTCATCTCTATGCAAAAAGGGACTTATGACTCACAGAGCTATTGACAAAGATAATGACATCAAATCAAGAAGCCAAGGCAACAGATGCTTTTGTAAGTATTTACTGTATGGAAATCCATGTCCCCACTTGAGCATTAGGAAGCTGCTATATGATAGACCCCCACATCATGGAGGTTCACTTAAAAACATTCATCTTTATCTGGCAAATATCAGCTCAAGCATTGCATTCTTTCCCACAACTAATCACATAAATGATATATAGTGTGACATATGTTCTTCTTAAGTATAAGATACTATGATCTCACCTAAAGAGAATCATAGTATGAATTAATGATGGTGCTCAGTAGTTGTGCAAATGATGATGGAGCAGCAGTGGTGGTCATATTTCACTTTCTGGAGAAGATTCTATCCAAGGATTATCTAAGATTATAACAACATAAATTCTGTGAAGACAGAACATAGTTATTTTTTAAAATTATTAACTGCTATATCATTACAGTCTAAATTAGTGTGCAATACAAGACAGGTACTCAAAAATGTTGACTAGATGAATAAATTAATTATAAAACAAAAGAATTTTATTTGCATTATAAGTAGGGCCACTTGAGTAAAGAAAGGATGTATATTTTAGAAGGAGGTGAAAAGAAACATGAACATTGCTATGTCATTTCATCACACACTCAATAATGATTATGTCAGAAAGTTGATAGATCTGGAAAAGGAGTAGACACTGATGAAGTACTTTAAAGTCACAGAAAATAAATGTTGATTTATTTTCAGAAGTAATTATAAAACATCTGAGTGTCAATTAGACCCAATAAATAAAAGAAGAGCTGTGGGTTTAGATAATATAATGGTGTTAAGGCTATATTTATTTTACTAATTTTATAATAAAATAACTAATATATATTTGTTTTAGAAAATTGTCATTTTTTCAATACTAATGTCATAGCATTTTTAAATCTTATAAAATTACATTAAAATGTTGTTACTCATTTTACTCTTAAAGAGCAAAATGCTTCTACTTTTTGGCTGTTATAAATAATGATCCATGGGACACTCACATACATGTCTTTGTGTGGCCACATGTTTCAGTTCTCTAGGACATTTACCTAGGTGTGGAATTCCTGGGTCATGGTAATTCTATGTTTAACATTTTGAGGAAATGCCGAATGGTTAACCAAATTGACTGCTCCATATTACATTTACATCAGCAATATATAAGAATTATAATTTTCTTCATAATTATATAAGCTTCATAAACACTTTTTAACATCCATTTATTATTATTAATTATTATTAGTATTATTATATTTGCCTTTCTAGTAAGGGTGAAGTGACATTTCCTTGTTTTGATTTGCAGTTCTCTATTGATTAATGATGTTGAGTACAGTTCCATGTGCTTATTAGTTATTGACTTATCTTCTTTAGAGGCATGTCTATTCAAATCATATATTTTTTAAAAATTGGGTTGCATTTTTGTTGAGTTATTAAAAGAGGTATTAATATATCCTGGATACAAGTCCTTATCAGATATCTGATTTGCAAGTATGTTCTCACATTTTGTAATCACCTTTTCATCTTTTTATGGTGTCCTGTGGAGCCCAAAATATTTTAATTTTAATTTAGTCCAAACCAACAGACAAAACTTCTCTTTTATTACTTGTACTTTGGGGTTGTAGCTAGGATGATGTGTCCATGATCACCAGAATGGCATCCTATAGTTTTCTGAGATATTTATAGACCTTCAAAATATTGTATATTCATGCCATCTATGCTAATAAAAGGGTGATATGTTAATTAGACCAGATAGATCGGATGTCTTCCAGACGTCCTTCGGGACATCCTTCTGGACAAAGCCACGGCGGAGGGGGCCAACGCAGAGGTGGTTAAGGGCAATCAGGCTGGCAGGGGAGAGCAGTTAGGGGCGATCAGGCCAGCAGAGGAGAGTGGTTAGGTGCGATCAGGCAGGCAGGCAGGTGAGCAATTAGGAGCCAGTGGTCCTGGATTGTGAGAGGGATGTCCGACTGCCGGCAGTTGGACATGCCCCGAGGGGTCCTGGATTAGAGAAGGTGCAGGCCAGGCTGAGGGACCTCTCCATCCCTCATGCATGAATTTCGTGCACTAAGCCTCTTGTAAATAATAATAGGCAATAAAATACTAATATATTCTGCAACATAAATGACTTTTCTAAACAATATGCTTAAAAAAGAAGTCAGACACAAAAGACCATATATTGAATGATTTCATTTATCTGAAATGATTAGAATAAAAAAATATAGAGAGATAGAAAGTATACTAGTGGTTGCTAATAAGTGCAGGAGGGGGAGAATTTGGAGTGGCTGGTAAAGAGCTAAATATTTTTGGGGGAAATAATAAAAATATTCTAAAATTGTCATGTTTGCACAACTCTAAATATAGTTAAAACCATTTAACAATACACTGTAAGTAGGTGAACTTTATGTAAATGAGATATCAAGCAGTTAAAAAAACATTTTGATTAGTAAAAATTCAACATTTCTATTCATAAAAATCAAATTCTTCTGAAACATAAATATTTAGGTAAACAGAAGTTTCAAAATCAAAACAGATTTAATCATTTGATTTTTTTTTTTACCACCTCAGTTTATAAACATATGAAAAAAGTTTTGGACCTAAACATGATTGTCCTTAATTCAGAAAAATATTCTGTAGCATATGGACTCATATGGTAGACAGAAATATTAAATTGAGCATCATAGAAGTCTATTTTTTGACATAATTATGTTGATGCTGGTGTAAACAACCCTACTGTGCTGCCATTTGTGTAAAATTATAACACATACACTTATGTACAGTACATAACGATAATGAAATAGACAAGTATGTTTCTGGTTTTAAAAAGATAATGATAATAATATAAAAATAAAATGTCTACTTTTCCCAACAAAGAATGTTGTAACTGGAAGCCCCATTCACACGACCAGCCTTGGTAGAAGAAAGTTAATTCAGAGTGAGTAAAGAATTTTCTAAACTGGATAAGAGGAATGGAAACTACCTTTTTTTGCAAAGATAAAATTTCTACAGAATTTTTTAAGAATATGTTTTGGAATAGAGAGATTTGCTAAGAGCAGTTGGCAAACAAGAAGCTCTTTAGAGTGTGATTTAGGAGAAAATTAAGAAAATAAGAAATGCAGCCCTTCAGAAGTATTGCTGTGGTTATGAATTAGATGCTTTATTTAATGATCTTTGACAGATGTGAGTGAAGAATGGATTTCTTTTTAATTATCCTTACGTGATGAACAGTGTGTAATGCTCAGATTCTGAGCTCTGATGTTTGTCAATGCATTTTCTTTAAACAGTTAGGTATCTAGAAGATTACCAAGGAGGTGAAGAATAAAAATTAATATCTTGTATTTTATAAAGCTCAACAATTCAACAATTCAAGCATAATCCCATATGCTAGTGAACCCTGGTTTCTTTTTTTTTTTTTTAATTTGCCTGTAAAAAACAAGGGAGTTTCATTTGACAAAATTTAAGTTCATCCCTACTAACTTTTCACAAAGTTTTTTGGAGAATTAATCAACTGCAGCGGCTCCTGAATAAAATGTTCACCGTATAATATTTTAAGCCACAGATAGCCATTAACACTCTGAAAGATGAACTGCACACATGTTTCATGAAGATTTATATGGAGGGCTGATCTGAAAAATAAGAGATGCTGATAGAGAATTCACCTAGCTTCTAAATGAGGCAATATTTTCCCTGATTTTATTTATTACTAATGCATTGCAATTGTGAGAGATGGTATAGAAACTTGGAACTCACAAGCATCTGGATAGAAATATGAAGATGGCTTGACCTTGCAGATGATGAGTTATTTGCCACTACTCTTGGGTATTATTCTATCTGCTATGGGTAAACAGCATGATATTGCCAACAGGGGGAGCTACAGACAGAGAACAAATGAAACCAATTTTGTTTAGGACTCTAATTTAGCTGAACTGACAATATATTATACCTTAATGGTCTCTCAGAGTGAATTTAATTGATGACCCAACTTAAATATTCTTAGAGTACCTTTAACTGAGCTGGATGCAAGCTGGGTGCTTAAGTTTGCTTCCCTGCTGTTAATAGAGTCATTGTCATCTGGAGAAAATATCTGCTAATGTTACTAGCATTTTTTCTATTGTTGCTGCATCTGTGAAGAACTCAAGAAGTTTCTGATAAGCCAAAGCGGAAGAAAAAATAATGTTTTTCTCAGTAAAACTAAGAGGGTTAAGTAGATAAACACTTTAAATGTGTTTTTAAGTTTCATTTTCTGTCAGGTGTCATTTTTAAAAAGTTGGTAATAGCAAAATTAATGTTTTTAGGGCTGGGACTATTATATAACTACATACAGTAACACCAAATAATAATTCAGGAAATAAAATGTTTTTAATAAGAAATTACAACTAAGTTAGCTTGCTTGGTTTCATAACTCAAAGATAAAGGCAGACAAAAAGAATTTGATTCTTATAATTAAGAATTAGATTCCTATAAATAAGAAGGGGAGCTGAGAAGGCATCCCCCAGCCCAGCGGGGGTGTGAGACATGGGATCCAGTCTGTGTCTTCCTGCCTGGCTTCAGGGAGCACAGCAGCTCCTGGGCCTGCTACCAGGCTTCTGAGAAAGCACAGGATGAGCAAGGCCTGTCAGGGTGCATCTGCACCTCCTTTGCTTAGACTGCAAAGAGGCTCTGGGCTTGATGAGGGGTTAGGAGGGAAGGGTGTCTTACCCACCTGGGTAGTCAGCATAAGGCCTAACTAACAAGCCGCCCTCACACACACACACACACACACACACACACAGCCTCTTAATGAAGTTTAAAGTTTCACTTTTTGGTGAAATTTATAATGGTGCTGCTAAGAATAAACAAGTCAAGGAAAGAAATGACTCTTAGCATAAAATTGGCAATAAAAATATTGTAATACTAAAAGTCACCTTAGTTTTAGATATGATAACATTTTTGAGATAATAGAATACAAACTTTTCAGGAGAGGGAGGGTTATGGTGCACAAAATGACTGTTGGGAAGGGGACTCTAATTGGAAACATCTTAGGAGGTTTTTATCTATAATGCATATGCTTGCTCACTATTCCACTTTTTACATCTTACTACAAATTTGAAAAATAGAATAGAAGTAGAAAATGAGAAAGAGATATGCATGCATTAAAAATCTCATTTATGACATTTTCTTTAATGTAGAAGTTTAAAATTACTGAATTATTTACAGGCATGCCTCAGCTATATTGCTGGTTTGGGTTCAGAACGGTGCAATAAAGTGAATCGCCATAAAGCGAATCACATGAGGTTGGTTGTTGTTTTTTCGTCTCCCACTGCGTATAAAAGTTGTTTACATTATACTCTAGTCTAATAAGTGTGCAATAGCATTATTTCTAAAAAGACAATCTGTATACCTTAATTTTAAAATCCTTTAATGCTAAAAAGTGCTAACCATCAACTCAGCCTTCAATAATTCATAATCTTTTTGCTGGTGAGGGTCTTGCCTGGATGCCATTGGCTGCTGACTTAATGGGGTGGTAGTTGCTGAAGGTTGGAGTGGCTGTGACAATTTCTTAAATAAGACAATAATGAAGTTTGCGGCATCAATTGACTCTTCCTTTGTTTAGTGCAGCCACCTTTATTAATTATCTCAGATCTTCTGGGTAACTCACTACAGCTTCTGCATTAGCTCTTTCTGCTTCACTTGCACTTTTATATTATGAGGACAGCTTCTTTCCTTAAACCTCATGAACCAACCATTGTTAGTGTCATACATTTCTTTCATTTTAAAAAAATTATCTTTATTGTTGAAAGTATTAGAGGTGTCTCTTTTTTTATACTTTTTTTTTTTTGCATCTTCCTCACCTCTTTCAGTCATCATAGGATATAAGAGTGTTAGGGCTTGCTTTGGATTAGGCTTTGGTTTAAGGCAGCCGTGGGCAAACTACGGCCTGCGGGCCGGATCTGGCCCTGTTTGAAATGAATAAAACTATTGAAAAAAAAGGCCGTACCCTTTTATGTAATGATGTTTACTTTGAATTTATATTAGTTCACACAAACACTCCATCCATGCTTTTGTTCCGGCCCTCCGGTCCAATTTAAGAACCCATTGTGGCCCTCGAGTCACAAAGTTTGCCCACCCCTGGTTTAGGGAATATCGTGGTTGGTTTGGTTTGATCTTCTGTCCAAACCACTAAAACTTTCTTCATATCAGCAATCAGATTGGTTCATACACTTTTTTTTTTTATATCCACAAATTGGCTAACTGTTTGGTGCAAGAGGCTTGGCTTTAGACATGCCTTCCTCCCTAAACTCAATCATTTCTAGATTTTGATTTAAAGTGAGACATGTGTGACTCCTCCTTTCACTTGAATACTTACAGGACACTGTAGAATTATTAATTGGCCCAATTTCAATATTGTTGTGTCTCAGGTCTCAGGGAATAGGGAGGGCCAAAGGGAAGAGAGACAAGGAAGCAGCCAGTCAGTCGGCGTAGTCAGAACACCCACAACAGTTATTAAGTTAACCTTCTTTTATGGATGTAGTTCATGACACGCTAAAACAATTACAATAATAATATCAAAGATCACTGATCACAGATCACCATCATAAACATAATGATAATGGAAAAGTTTCAAATATTGTGAGAAATGCCCGAATGTGACACAAGTGAGCAAATGCTCTTGGGAAAAAATGGAGCCAATAAAATTACTCAGTGAGGGTTGCCACAATCTTTCAATGAGTGAAAAATGCAATATCTGAAAAGTGTAATTTAAAAATATGAAATTAATTTATGCTCTAAAATAAAAATAGTTTGATTTTACAAATCATTATTTCCCTTTATGAATAGTAGACATGTAACCACTTTCTAAATAAAGTGCGATGGATACTTTCCTGTACAATTTAGCAGGTAAGTGTGTGAGCATGTGTGGTTATTTACTACTATGTTTGTTTGTTTTTCTGGGTTCAAGCAAAAACACATATAAATTGATATTATTGACTTTAGATAACTACCCATTCTGACATTTGTTATGATAATTATGAATAGATGAGATTTACACTAAATCTAAAATTTACCGACCTATCATAACCAATACCAACTCTATTGATGTGAGAGCTCCTTGCCCATCCTATTTTATATATTATTTAAGGATTAATGTTACTTTCACTGACTTTATTTTCTAAACTACACTGCTTCAGCAAATTAAATCCACGAATTTCTGCTGTCAATTTAATGATAGACCACACAGCCTCACAATTTGAAATTTTCTCATCTAAATAAAACGTGATGCAAGGAATAACAAGTTTTTAGATTATTTGTTGACAAATATTGAACATGCTGAATCTGATCTACTTATCCAATAGTGTTCATCTGATGTGTAATCAAATTTAGGCCATCAGGAAAGGATACTGAAGTCATTAGTGAATATATCAACCTCAATAGTTTTCACATATACACTGCTCTAAATGTATCCAGATAGGTGTGACATTAAGAAATAAATGTTATTATTTTAATCTTGACTTTACCTTACTTTCTCAAGTATGTAAAACTAGAATATAAATTGTCATGCTCTAATGAATTACGTAAAATGAATGCAGTGGAGCAACACAAAAGCTACATAATGAGATTGTTCAAAAAAAATAATTTACTCTGTGGTAACATGGAACCCTTTTCATTCATTACATCGTCTAATGTATATTTTATTGAAAAGGATATGAATAAAATGAAAGTGGTCATGGCACTTCGTTCATTTTTTTATCCATTAATTTATTTTTTAATTGATTTCAGAGAGGAAGGGAGAGAAAGAGAGAGATAGTAACATCAATGAGGAGAGAATTACTGATCGTTACCTTTTCCGTGCCCCCTACTGGGGATTGAGCCCACAACCTAGGTGTATGCCCTTAACTAGAATTGAACCCAGGACACTTCAGTCTGCAGGCTAATGTTCTATCCACTGAGCGAAACCGGGTAGCGGTCATCCATTGATTTAAAAAGAACTGATTTTCAACCAATTGATTGGAAATAATCAACCTGACTTCATGGTCTATGTGTTATTCAATTTTCAAGTTTGTGATTTTTTAATTGGATTTTGCAGGAAAAAATGTTTAAATCATTCACAACTTCTTTATATATTAGAAGCTATAATTCAGGTATTAGCTTTTGGTTAGTTTATATTACCAATATCAAAACCTCTATTTTGTTAATCTTGTTGAAGACACTGATTTATAAGAGGTAAAAAATGTCTTCATCAATACAAAGTGGTAGAGATATCCTTATAAAATACAATTAATTAATTTATGATATTAATTATTTCAATTTGGATAGTACACTAAATTTAAGGAATTTTATAAGTCTAATTCATTATAATTCAGATTCCTGGAAAAATATACATTCTCCCCTAATTTTGTGATTTAGAATAAACTATTGTAAAAACCTAGGGAGATTATTCTTTTCTTTTCCTTTACTTGAATATGATTAAAACATTCTGTAATTACATACTACTTTGGAATGAAAATGCATTCTAAAATGTAAAATGTGATTTGGCTGATAAAACATACACTATCGAAGAAACAGGTGTAAATTAGTAATGGGTTTTGAGTCAATTTTTAGGCATTACCCATCCACAAAACTTAGAATAGCTGGTCTTAGACAAACTTTCCTTGTTTTCACTTTATTTTCTCTCCACAGAAATATCTATTTCAAGGAGTTACTGCTGTGGAGAGAAAATAAAGTGAAAACAAGGAAAGCTGATCAATTAGTTTTGATTGAAGGAGTGGAATACAGAGTTCAGAACAGTGAACCAGGCTCAGCAAAGAAAAAAACAAACAAACAAAAAACAATCACCTATAAATTTTGTATCGTGGCAAGGTTTTATGAGCACAGTGAGAAAAGCACCGAAAGTCCATCAATAAGATTGGAAAATATTGCAGAAATTTGTAGAAGAAAGAAAATAGACTCCTTGATGTGCAGGAAAGGCTATATTTAAGATAATAACTCAATTTTAAGTTTCACCTACTGTGGAAACTGACTACCTGTAGATCCTCCAGGCTTGGGAAAATCTAATAGGCCACTTGGGAGTCAGTAACTACAAACCCTATCCTCAGCCTTATTATTTTAGTAACAAAAACTACACACAGAATTATAAAGCAACAATAGCAAGCCATAAGTCATTAGATCAATATAAAATAATATGCCCATGAAGGTTTGCTTTTATTTTGAAAACTTTGGAAGGTGTGTTTAGTAAAACATTAACAGAAACAGTTAAATATACAAATACATGCTATCCTACTTAATTTTATATTGAATAATTAAGGTTTACAATTATAACGGATGGCCAGGCTAGGGCTGATCAAATGTCCTCTTTCCCCTGGTAAAGGTGAGATGCAACATTATGCAAATTTATTTTACTGATTCTTTTTTTTTCCTTGCCCTCCTCCCATTGTTACCACTATCTAATTTGACAAGTGGTCCTTCATGCAGAAATATTTTTCTTTCTAAATATTTGGAATATCTTGGCATTTACATTGTTTTTGATTAATGAACTCATTGTTATTCATTCCAGTTAAACCTTGCTGAACAAAAATGTCATTTTCTTAACTTCAGCAATGACTCCTTATTTTTAAGGTTACCACTGAGGCACTCACACGTGATCCTGTGATCCTGTGCAAGTTCTCAGAAAGTTTAATAAAGCAGAGCTCCAGAACCCTGGGCCCCTAATCAGCAACTCTTCTATTTTTGTTCAATAAGAACATTTGCTAAGTAACCAATATTAATATATAAATTTGCTATTCCTATTTAAATTAATCTACACAATAAAATCAATCTTCTAAATTTAACGTTATAGTCATCATCACAACGAATACACTATTACCTCACAGTTTCCCTAATGCATATGGTTCATATGTATTTGGTGTGCTCATTATTCCTCTGATGCCTTTCTATCTGTAATCACCACATTTAAGAAAAGAAAATTAGTGTAATTCCTTACAGTGTCAAATAGTGTTTTGAATATATTAAACATTTTATAGACTTTACAGTTAGACATATTTGATATTCTTATTTGGGTAAATTGGAGAAAGTTAGTTTAATAGCTCCATTACAGGACTCTACCTAGCTTATTTAAAAAGAAGAGAACAGAAATGTGTAAACACATTGAAATGTGCATATTATGTCCCTGTAACCTGATGGAAATATTTAGATTCAAATTTCATTTTATGTTTGTAAGTTGAACAAAAGGTGGTTTTTATATTACTTATTTTTCAGGTTCCATATAGTCTCATTATTAATTTTTAATTATTCACTGATGAAATGAATTTTCTTATTAATTGTCAGGTTTTATTCTGAGGTTACATCAGACAGGGGCATATCAATTCATTT
>NW_006294761.1:190671-196238 GCF_000327345.1 Myotis davidii | reverse complement strand
TATATATTGCTGCAGTCAAATTGATCAAGAAACCATGGCATCAGTTATTCAGGTAGATAAATGAAATGCAGTATTGTCTTATGAACATTGCTCATGCATTTTTCACTGAGATGTTACAATATTGTGATTTTGATATAAAGGCAATTTAAATATAAACAAAACGCTGCAAATTCAATTATAATCTGTCAATTACCTTGATATTTGCTTATGTGAATATATTTTCTGATATAATGCAGTTTCTATGAAACAAACTGATATTTATTTTCATATTTCATTTTAAATGTAAAGTATTAACTTTCTTGTAAGCAATTATTGCTACAGAGAAAACATTGAGAAACATATTGGAAATTAACATAATTATATCAAGAGTTCCCTAGTGGTCAAAACCATTAGTACTCAAACTACATTATGAATATGCAAATCCAGTATTTTTTATTTAGGTCATTTGTCACTGGTATCAGAAATTGCAAGCCACTGCTGTTGTCTGCACTTTTGAAAGGTTTTCAATGACTGGGATTTAACTCAAAAGAACCTTCTGGTTCATCAACAATCTATCCAAACGGTATAAGATCCATTGATAGGCAAATTTCTTCTATGTTCTGATTTTGTTTAAACATTAACACTGATTCCCATTTTCCATTCATATCATATTTGAAGTGATGGGTGATGGAAATGTATTGAATAAAAACAGTTCTTCTAAAAATGGTCTGATAAAAAGAAATTACATTTGAATAAAATATGAATTCAAAATCAAACATATTCTGTTTCCTCACCAAGCTAAGATGAATTCTTTTATAGTGGAAGGATCATTGCTCTTTAACTATAAATTCAGATAATTAATTTATTAATTTTAACTGTCAATTCAGATATTCAACTTGAAGTTGAATTTATATAGCATACAAACACTTGTGAAGGACATAAAATTCAAACAGGTCATAAGAACAAAAACAAAGTTGCTAGATGATTATTATAACATACCATGAAAAATATGTATAGCTCAATGAATCAGAGATTAGGATGTTATTTTGCAGTGTATTTTAGCCACTTCAGTAAAAACAAGGCTGCTGTTAGTTGAATGCTAAATATAGTTTTAACTTAGGCTATTTCATTCAAATATAAATGTTAAAATAAGTTTAAAATAATGATCAAAATAAATATCATTTGCTTGAAGATAATAATAATAATTTTCAAAATTAATGAAACAAAACACTTGCCATAAAAATAAACCCAATTTAGGAACTTACCTGCTTCATGACTGTCGAATTATATGACCTTTCCATGGCTTATTTATAGAATGATTAGAAGAATTAACGTGTTATTTATATTATTACTTATCATTATGCTTGGTATATAAAGAATACCACTAAACAACTTATAAAATAAATTTATTATTATAAAACTGTAGGTTCTTTCAAAAAAGAAGTACTGTCTTATGTTTTAAAATTGTACCTCCAATCTCATTTTCTATCAATGTGCTGCTCATTCACGCCCTCTCCAGTCAAGCTAGATGTCCTTGCTTCTTGGACATTTCTTTTTTAAAAAAAAATCTATTTACTTTTTAAATCTTTATTGTTGAAAGTATTCACATGTGTTTTTTTTCTCCCCATCAACCTCTTCTAGCCCGCCCCCCTCCCCCCCACCTCATCAGGCCTTCACCACGCTGTTGTCTGTCCATGGGTTATGCATATACGCGTACAAGGTCTATGGTTGTTCTGTTCCACCAGCCCAGCCACCCTGACTTCCCTCTGAGATTCAACAGTCTGGTGTCAGATTCCATGACATCTTCTCACTCAGTACTCCCCACCTCCCCATTTAGCTGCATGGCTGATTGTCTCACTCCTTTCAAATTTTTGCTCAAATCACACTCTAGCAATGAGGCCTCCCATGACTACCCTATATACCTTAGTTAAAATACTTACAAATCTTATATAAAATAGAAATGTCTCCATACCTGGCCCCTATAATCTTCCTTACTTTGCTTTTATTTTAGGAATTTTCACTATTTAGCCTATAATAAATTTACTTATTCATTCATTTATATTCCCTTTCTCTCACTACCTATTCCAACAAAAATATAAACTCTATGTGTCTAAGGAAATTTTTATTTTTCTTCAAAGCATTGTCCCAAATACCAATAACAGTGTTTGCCCAAATCAATAAATTATTTTTAAATGAGTAAATGAAGAATAAATGCATTTTCAATACTTAAATATTAAATATAGTTTAATATGCTATTTACCAATATAATTTAGTTAATATCTACTAATACTAGGTAGATTTTCATATTTGCAGAAATTATTATTTTAAGTTAGGTCTTAAATTACTATTTTTTAAATATAATGAATATAAAATATGTACATGGGCTTTGGCTTATAGTAAATAATTACCACCTTGCTCCATTCATAGGTAATACTTGTTATTGATTTTTAGTCTCCATGTGGAATAAAAAACTAAAGGTAGCTGTTAAAAAATGTTTAAGTTATGACACATTCACAGAGTACTTTTCAAGTACCTACCACATTTGCTATATTTCTACTACTAAGAGCTACAGAGATAATCCAGATAAAATACATATCGTTTGCTTGAAGATATTTAATATTTTAGGGAATAAGAGTTATGCATAATATCCATGTAAAAGATAGACTATGATGAGTGAAATAAGAGCTAAAAATATGACCTGGATCTTACATATTAAAAATAATATCATAAAGACTAGGAATTAGGTATTTCAGCATAAGTAATATTACTCTATATAAACTAATTGTAAAAATACCCCTACTCATCTCTATAGATAAATATGACATATAAATCATAAACTCACAAAATTCAAGTTTTAAATAAAAATATTAAAGTTAGTTCTATATTTCCTAAAAGTGATTTTACAAGTGTCAGAGCAAGGTTTAATTTTTGGAGTACTTACTCCTAAATCTTGCTTACAGTGTTAATAGTGATTGCAAGTTCCTCCTTGAACCCTGTTCATTGTACTTTCGTTGGAAGCACTCACTGCTCTATCCTGCCTACTGGTCAAGTGTGGGTGCACAGGTCCTGATCCTCCCCTCCTATTCTACGTTTTGGGTCTGAGCCCCTCTGCCAGGGGCTGGACCTTCTGAGATGCCAGGTAGTAGTCGGAGAAGCCATGAGAGGTTGTGGATTTATTAGAGAGTCTTTATTGTAGCCCTTGCCATTGCTAACAAGGAGCCATTAGACAAAGCAGTTCTCCAAAGTAAAGTCCTATATACTAGGCAGCTGCCCACTGGTTAGTTAACCAATCATCTTCCCCACAAAGCAGCAGCAGCCTCTGTCCCCACAGCTATTATCTGAGCAGCTTGTGCTGCCTCTGGGCCCACAGCCTCTCATAGTAGCTGCATGTGAGCTCACAGCCTCAGTAGCCTTAATATGAAAATATTAATCTGTATTAATGCACTCACCATATCTATGTCAAAAATAGTCACAAGGATGTAAAGTGCATCATCACTTGAATTATACTACTTAAGAGTAAATTTAAGAATGTTCAAAAATACAATTTCTAAATATTAATTTTGTATTCTGCTAATTTACTGAACTCATTTATTAGTTTTAGTAAATTTAACTATTTTAACTATTGAAAAATTAAACACATCTTTTATTTGAATATCTGTGGTCTCAGTATATATTAGTAATATAAGAAAGTCTTTGATTTTTTAACTAATTAATTTCAAAAAACGTCTATTCTTTAGCTTGCACAGAAAACAATGATATTTTAACCGAATATATCAAATTATTTCTAAAATTCTTGTTGGTGCTGAAAATCATGTATTTTGATTATTTATTTTCCATGAAATATTATGTAATTAATACTCAAAATATCTCATAAATGAAGAAACATGGCACAAGTTGAGAAGTTGAGAGAGAAATGTGTAAAACCAATCTTGCTAGTAAAACAACTTTGCAATCAGTCTGAAGTTTTTATTTGCTTGTTTTTTAAATCTTCAACATAGACCCTTCTTCTTAGATCTAGTACATCAACATTAACCAATAATCATCTTTATTTTATTTTTCTCAACATAAAAGAAATATACAAACATAGTCATCCTTAATACCCATTTTAAAAATATGACATTTCTTAAAATTTTTTAATGAAAGTTCAAATTTGCAGATATTTTTCTCAAAATTAAAGATTTATTCATTATAATAAGCTGAAGTTCACTTCCATATTCAAAAATAATGAAGTCTTCCTTGACTATTAAAAATTACAACACTTTTCCTGGCCATGTAGTTACTTTAATTGTCTCTACCACACTATTTAGCAAAATTATACATGCTATGTTACTATTAGTTTATTACATTAATGTCATTTGACAACAAAATAAAATTTTTTTCATGTAGGCATACAAGGTCTTTGGTTGATTACCTCCCACCCACCTACCCTCCCCCTGCCTTTCCTCTGAGATTCCATACTCTGTTCCATGCTTTGAGTCTTTGTGTCCATTCTGTTCATCATTTTATTTTGTTCCTTAGATTCCACATATGACTGTGATCATGTGACACTTACCTTTTTCTGACTGACTTATTTCACTTAGCATGATACTCTCCAGGTCCCTCCATGCTGTCTCAAAGGGTAACAGATTCTTCTTTACTGCTGCATAGTATTCCATGGTATAGATGTACTACTGTTTATTTATCCACTCATCTACTGATGGGCACTTGGGCTGTTTCCAGATCTTAGCTATAGTAAATTGTGCTGCTATGGGTGCACACATTCTTTTTTATTGGTGTTTTGGGTTTCTTAGGATATATTCATAGAAGTGGGATCACTGGGTCAAATAGCAGATTCATATTTAATTTTTTTAGGAAGCTCCATACTGTTTTCCCTAATGGTTGCACCAGTCTTCATTCCCACCAACAGTGCACTAGGGTTCCCTTTTCTTCGTATCCTCATCAGCACTTGTCATTTGTGGATTTGTTGATGGTAGCCATTCTGACAGGTGTGAGATAGTACCTCATTGTCATTTTTATTTGCATCTCTCAGATGATTAGTAACTCTGAGCATTATTTCATATGTCACTTGGCCATCTGTATGTCTTCTTTGGAGAAGTGTCTTCGAAAGGATAAAAAAAAAATTGATAAACCATTAGTGAGACTCATTAAGAAATAAAGGAAGAAGACCCAAATCAATAAAAGCAGAAATGCAAGTGGAGAAGTATACACTGACACCACAGAAATACAAAGGATTGTAAGAAAATACTATGAACAACTATATGCCAACAAGCTGGACAATGTGGATGAAGTGGACAAATTCCTAGAAAAATATAATATCCCAAAACTGAATCAGGAGGAATCAGAAAACCTGAATAGACCAATAACAACTGATGAAATAGAAGAAGTCATCAAAAAACTCCCAACAAACAAAAGCCCAGGAATGGAAGATTTATAGGGAAGTTTTACAAAACATTACAAAGCCTCTGTTCTCAAAACTGCCTGGTACAAGCACAAGAACAGACATATAGACCAATAGAAAAGAACAGAGAACCCAGAAATTGACCCAAGCCATTATGCTCAATTAATATTTGGCAAAGGAGACAAGTGCG
>NW_006294761.1:166846-190368 GCF_000327345.1 Myotis davidii | reverse complement strand
GGTCTCTGTCCCCTGCACAGGCCAAGGTCTTTCCTGCCTATAGGGTTTTGCACTTGCTATTCCCAATTCCAGGAATGCTCTTTGATTGGCTCTCATCCCTTCTTCCACATTCCTATCCTTTGGTCTTGAGTCATATCCTCAACAGGGTCTTTTCTAATCATTTTATTTAGATTAACTCTTACAGTATACCTCACCTAGTCACATATTTTGTCATATATCACCTTACTTATTTATTTCATAGTCTTTCTCACAATCTACAATTATCTTATTTACTCACTTTAACTCACACTTCTCCCTACCCTCTGCATGTGAGCCTCATTAGAGAGAGAACATATCTCCCTTAAATTGTCATTATATCTCCTCTCTCAAAACCGGTCTATACTCAATAAATATATATAAATAAATACATATATTTGTTGAATAGAAGGAGGAAAAATAGGCTCAAATAATTCTGAAGGGGAAAGCCAGATATAACTTTATAGTATTGTTGACATTTTAACTGATTGTTATAGAGGGAATAAAATATTTCTAGGTGAATGAAAATCATTCACTATTCATATAAGTAAAGAAAAACCTATGGTTTAGTGTCATTTAATTTGTTTTATATTATTAATATATGCCCTTTTAAAGGAATTATTATTTTTAAAAGTACAAATAAATTCTTCGGACCCAAAAACTCAATTTTAACTTTTCAGGAAAATAAAAACAAATTGACAGCATGAAGGTTCAAAATTTTGTCATTTGTCACTTAAATTATTATTTTTTAAATATATTTTATTGATTTTTTACAGAGAGGAAAGGAGAGGGATAGAGAGTTAGAAGCATCAATGAGAGAGAAACATTGATCAGCTGCCTCCTGCACTTGCCCCACGGGGGATGTGCCCACAACCAAGGTCCATGCCTTTGACCGGAATTGAACCTGGGACCCTTCAGTCCGCAGGTCGACACTCTATCCACTGAGCCAAACTGGTTAGAGCTTAAATTATAAATTATTTTTTTTAAATATTGGTGTGGTATATCATTTGCTATAAGTAATAGTATTACTATTATTATTACTACTATTATTACTATTATTATTATTTTTATAGTGACATAGTACAGTGTAAGCAAATTCCATGAAGAAAATTTCTGCTGTGACTACTCTTCACAGGATAGAAAAGTGTCTTCTATTCTGCTACTATCAGATATATTGGGAGGGAAATATCATTGGGTTTTCTTCCCAAATCTAATTACAGCCAGGGAGTATATGTCAGGCTGAATAGCAAACATACCAGTTACCAATACAGTTTGATATCAACCCAACGTAGAGGCAGACAGCTTTGTACAGCAGTCATAGGTAACAGATTTTGCCTGGTGAAATTGATGCCTTGTTCTATCCCACTACCATTGACATTATACTTTCTGATGGAAACAACAGTAGAATTTTTATCCTGCTGCTTCATTTTGCCAGTGATGGATTGGTTATAGGATTGTTGTTTTCTTATTAAACAGAAAAAAATAATAATACAGTATAATTGAAAAGCAAATGAGTCTGCTTTGGGGCTTAAAGTGTATCTATATCTCTATATTAATCTATGTTTAGTAAGCCAATATAACTTAAGTCAATTTTTATAGCACTTGCAAAAGTATCATAAAGTATTATAAAGTATACTGTTCATGGTTATATTTTCTTTACCTTGAAGTATAATTATTTCATAAATGTGTTTTCATCCAGAGCTAAGTTTAAATCAAAGTACCTTTTAACATGTTAAGAAACATTATTCAGAGGCCAAGTGTTAAGGATGTACATGAGGAGAAAACACAAAAGAGTGTTACCCCTGGAATGAAAATGACCCCATTTATATAACATCCAGGGCCAGCCAGTGTTTCTACAGAGAGCAGTACTTGCACTGAACCGTGGAGCTGTTCTGCTTTGCTTCCTTCAGAAGCACCTTTCAACTTGGCACACAGGTCTATACATTTTTGAGCAACTTCTTTTATTTATTTTTATTGTTGACATTATTTCTAATGGTAGCAGACATACTTCTGTTTCCATTGATTGCATTTTGCTCACCAGGTATTTCACTGAGGAAGAAAAGAATTGGGAACTGTATACAAACTGGCTATCTGCTGTAGAGAAAATACGTTTTTGTTAGAGATTTGCATTCATGTTTGATATCAGACATAATCTAATAATACAAACTGTTACAGATAGATACCCACACTAGTGAAAGGCAAGACAGACCGATTCTATTCAGTACTTTTGCAACAAGGGGAAGGTATTTTAATCTAGAACTGAGATGGATTCTAAACTTAACAAAGGCAAGAGGGAATTTACAGCCAAAGGGCAGAGCTAGAGGGTCAGTATTTGAAAATTACTTAAAGAAAATGTCATTGGTAGGGAGATTCTTGCTAAACTGACTTAATAAGATTCCTGCTAAAGGTATCCAAGGTGATCATATATCGATGAATGGACTAAGTAACTTGAATAAATGTCAAGGAGGATCAGATGCAAAGGGTTCAGGAGGATTCTCTCTACATTCCCTTAGCAGGATCCTTATTAAAACTGGGTTAGGCAGGCCGAGGACAAGGTCCAGGGAAGAAGTCTAGTCAAAAAGAGGGCTCAGGGAAGTCTGTTTAAAGGTTGGTCAGTGAGACAAGGATGATATTTCAAAGTCATCATGTCCAAATTTGAGCCTTTTCTTTTTCTTTTTTTTCCCTTTCAAATCTCTTTCTCCCCCGGCCGCTCATCTTACTAAAGGACACTGCAAAAAATCTGGTTGTTCATATGAAAATCTCTGAAATCTGATTCATCCAGAAATCCTGTTAGTTCTTCTCAGCAAATATATTTTGAACTCTGTCTTTTAGGCCTTAATTCTAATCCACATTCTATCACTTCTCACAGTGTTTCCTTTCAATAGCTTCCTTACCATTCTTTTTATTCCATTTCTGCCAACCTCAACCTCACAGCTAGAATTTAACATTTTACATGTTAAATCAAACTCTGCTGAAAATCCTTCAATATCTTCTTATTGCACTTAGAATAACATCCAAAGTCTTAGTCTGAAAAAACCTTGCACAAATTGACTCTTACCCACCCTCCAACATCAACGTTTACCACTCACTTGAACATGCAAGCTCCTTGACATTTTCATTAACATTCAGTGAGCTTTGCACTTGCTGTTTTTCCTTCCCAAAAAAGTCTTCCCTTGGCTTTTAGCAGAGCTCTCTGACTTCTCATGCTCATCACTCATGTCTTAATTTACATTAAAATGACAAGTAAAGTTTTTACATCTACTTTATTCTTCAGGTTAAGATTTCTAGTTTCTTCCTCCTCCCAACACCTGTCACAGTTCCCACACCATAACAGTTTACCATAGACTTGGGGGAGGGGTGCTAATAACACATACTTATTTTCTCACAGCTCTGGAGGCTGGAAGTTTGAGATGAAGATGCCGGCATGGTAAAGGTCCTTTTCCTGGCTTGCAGACAGGCCACCTTTTCACTGTTACCTTGTGGCAGAAAGAATGACTGTGCTGTGTCTTCCTATTCTTATAAGGGTTATCTCTTCACGATGACCCAGCCTTCATGACTTCCTCTAAACCTAACGACCTTCCAAAGGCCCAACCTTCAACCAAATATCATCACATTCTGTGTTAGAGCTTAAATATGTATTTTTGGGGGGGTGAAGGGGGCACAAAGATTTGGTCCGTAACAGCCACATTTGATAAGATTAAATAATATGAAGTCCCATCTCATTTATGCTTCTTCACATTGGTCTTTCCTTAAAATGCTAATGCACAAGTTATTATGTATCATATAATCCTGTTTATATATTTGAAAATTTACTGTTTATCTGCACGACTACAGTGTAAATTCCCTGGGAGAAGGACAATGTCTACCTTGTATAGCTCTAGATCAGTGGTTCTCAACCTGTGGGTCGTGACCCCTTTGGGGGTCAAATGACCTTTTCACAGGGGCTGCCAAAGGCCATCGGAAAACACATGTATAATTACATATTTTTTTTGTGATTAATCATTATGGTTTAATTATGTTCAATTTGTAACAATGAAATCGGGGAACTGTATTAAGGGGTCGCGGCATTAGGAAGGTTGAGAACCACTGCTCTAGATCTCTAGCATTAACACAATCTTTAGCATATGGTGCTTAACTATTGGCTGAATGAATGAATTGGAGACTATCTTTCATCTTATTCAGGTTATATATAACCTAATAATGCATTCAATACCTCTATAGTAAGATCACTAACATAGACACCTATCTTATTAACCAGTAACTTTTATTAAAATGTTTTTTTATAAAGCTGCAATTTGCCTCTACCATTTATTTTTAAATCCTAGTTTTGTTGTTTCTTTTCTGATTCATTAAAGAAAGCAGAGGCTGTGTTTCTCTCATTTTTTTTTCTGATACGGATTTTAAATAGACCCTCTCTTATAGGGTAGATTTTAGTCATTTAGGGTCTCAAGAAACATTTGACCCAAATATAAATCAATTTTTGTCTTTCAGGAATCTGAATTTAACATTGTTTTTCTCAGTGCCACTAGGTGTAGTATAATGCCATGATTAATCATTATTTTACCTAGCCAAGGTATATATACTTTCACACTTGTTATTCAGATCAAAAGTTTTGTATGCTAATCCTAAAAGGTCATAAATATAAATATGGCTTAAATCAATCAGTGTAATTTCAACATTTCCAATTTTAAATATTTTGTACCATTTTCTACTTAGAGAAAATACCTTGATTTTTCGTTTAACATACTGACTGTTTATGAATTCTTATCTTTCCTGGGGACAACACAATTGATCAGAATGTTTGCTTGTTTATTTGTATTACAAATATTGGCCCATAGGGTCTTCTCTATTTAAACTAAGTATGGAAAAAAAGGGGGGTTCTCTCTTCCCAAGACCAGCACAGGGAGAGAGAACGCAGGGGTTGATGAGATCTTGAATAGAATGTGACAAGGGTTGAAAAAAAAATGAATAAAACAAGACTGAGACAGAAATAGAGGGAAAGCTGGGCCTGAGTGTGGCATCTGCCCTCTGTTGGAGGGACAGACACAGAGAGAGCCAGCACCGCAAGCAGATTTATTAAATACTTGAATAACAGGAAGTTACATCACATCTGGGTGGGCCTTGAGTCCTGGTGACATCATGAGATCCATCCCCCCAACACTGGGCAGGAAGGTCAAATGGAGTGGTGTCAGGGTCTGTTGACCAGGTCTGCCCCCAGGGCGTGGCTCTGCCTTCGCTCTGAGTTTCAGCTGGCATATTTAAAGATATCTGAGTGTTTTGCCAGAGGCCCTCAACAGCTAAGAATTCATCTTACTTAAAACACACACACACACACACACACACACACACACACACACACACACACCAAGAGTTCCCCAAGATGTCCACTTTTGCAAATAAGCATGTAAACATTCTTTTAAAGGTTTTCTAGGAAGAATCTGTGTATAAATGATGTAAAGTATAATAATAATAATAATTATAGGAAACCAAGAAAAAATAAAATGAGCATTGTGAAGTTCTAAGATGGTTCGACTTTCGGTGGTAGGCACACAGTGCAATATACAGATAGTGTATCATTAGAACGTATACTTGAAACCTGCATGACCCTATAAACTAATATCACCCCAATACATTAAAAAACTAAAGTCTATGATTGATGAATACTCTTCAATGAAATGTAAATGGGTCTGATTTAACTCATCTTTTTTATTTGGCTTAAAAAAAAATAACAACCAAAGTCTTTGTGTCCATTTTATTCTCAGGTTAATATTTTCAGATTATTTTCCTCTCTACATCTGCCTTAAGCTAAATTTAATAAGATTAAAAGGACATGAAGTCCAATCTCATTTAGGCCAAACTAAAAATTCATGATTGCATATTAAATGTTAGTAATGTTTATGCTCAAAGCTTCAAATTACATCCAACCACATCTCAGTATAAATGCACTGCTACCTTAGCATGTGTACACACAGACACACCCACCTCCTCTAATCTTCCTCTAGATTCTCTTTAAAATTATTTCAAGTTATTTGTAACAGTTCTCATGCTACTGCAGGACAAGTAAACTTGTAGTTAATGTGTGTGAGTGTGTGTGTGAGAAAGAGAAAATGAGAAAGAGAAAACAATTTTGTTGTCTTAATGTAACCAATTTAATATGAAATTTAACATAGATTATTTATATTTTTAAATTAGACCCACATATGAATTAGAATCTTACCTGAACAAGAACCATAGCTAAATTTATAGACAGAGGATAAAAAATAAATAATTTTATAAATCATGATAATAATTACTAACTCTGGGGTATAAGTTTATTCTTTTGCAAGCATTATCCTAAATGCTTTTACATGTATAATTTGTTTTTAAATTTCTCAATATACCTACAGATACACTAAAGAACACAAAATGAAATAGGACTACTAGGAAATATTGTTTTTAACCAATGAATAATTTAGAACATATAACATATTTTTGTTGACTTTCTGTTATTAATTTCTAGATTTATTCCATTATTGACAGAGAATACACTTTGTAAAATGACAATTTTTGTTAGTTTATTGAGGTTTGTTTTATGATCCAGAATATGATCGGTCTGGTGAATGTCCTTTTGGTGCTTAACATAAAATTGTATATTCTAGTGTTGCTGGGTAGACTATTCAATATATATTAATTAGACCCTATTCATTGATTATCTTGTTCAGATCCTCCATGTCCTTTTTTGAAGTCCGCCCCCCCCAGCAGTTTTATCAATTTTTGAGAAGGGTGAGGGTATCTTCTCATATGTTGCAGATAAATGGGTCAAATTTTTTAAAAATATATTTTATTGATTTTTTACAGAGAGGAAGGGAGAGGGATAGAGAGTTAGAAACATCGATGAGAGAGAAACATCAATCAGCTGCCTCCTGTACATCCCCTACTGGGGATATGCCTGAAACAAAGGTACATGCCTGTTGGGGTCCAGCCCCAGCAGGTCCAGGGGTTCCCCATGGTGTGGACGGAGTTGGCGAGGAAGGTATGACACGGAGGCCGTGTTCAGGTGATCATCATGGAGAGGTTCCTCTTAGCCAGGTTCCTCCTAGCCAGGTTCCTCGTGTTCGTAGTTAAAGTGATTAACTACCCGCCTGGCACTTAGTTAAGGGGTTTTACTGATAAAAATCCTCACCTGGGGAAACAACCTTTCTCAGAGAGGTGGTCCTCTTTAAAACACATAGCGTTAAGAGGGGAAGCAAACATATTAAGAACAGTATGCCATATACACCAGGTCCCTTGAAACATCCCTGCAGCGACTGCGTCAAGCAGCAAGGGTAGATCGGCTTCCAGCACTTGCCCTTGACCAGAATCAAACCTGGGACCCTTCAGTCCGCAGGCCAACGCTCTAACCACTGAGCCAAACCAGTTAAGGCAGGGTCAATTTGTAGATACAATGTTTTTTAATATAATCTAATTGATATATTAGTAATTATTGTTATGTTAGTGCTTTACTGTGCTATTTTCTTATTAATTTTCTTTGTGTTTCCTCTTTTCTATTTTTCTAGCCTTTCTGTGTATTACTTGAATATTTTTAAGATTCCCTGTTATGTTAACTATAGTGTGTTTGAGTGTTATATTTGTATTGGTTTTGCTGTGGTTACTATGAGTATTAAAATATATATGTGTGACACTGATGGTGGGAATGCAGACTGGTGCAGCCACTGTGGAAAACAGTATGGAGTTTCCTCAAAAAATTAAAAATGGAACTTCATTTGACCCAGTAATTCCACTTCTGGAATTTATCCAGAATATATTTATCCAGAATATTCTTTTTAGGAATATATCACAAAATATCAGAAACACCAATCAGAAAAGATACATGCACCCATATGTACATAGCAGCACAATTTACAATAGCTAAGATTTGGAAACAGCCTAAGTGCCCATCAGCCAATGAGTGGATTAAAAAACTGTGGTACATCTACTCAATGGAATTCTACACTGCTGTAAAAAAGAAAGAACTCTTACCATTTGCCACAGCATGGATGGACCTGGAGAGCATTATGCTAAGTCAAATAAGCCAGTCAAAGAAAGAAAAATACCACATGATCTCACTCATTCATGGATAATAGGGACCATTATAAACTTTTGAACAATAATAGATACAGAGGCAGAGCTGCCTCAAACAGATGGTCAAACTGCAACGGGAAGGCCAGGGAGGATTGGGGGGGAGGGGTCAATGGGGGGGGGAAGAAACATTTGTAATACTTAAGAATTTAAAGAAAAAATATATATATGTGAAATCACAATCTATAGGTTTTATATTTTACAACTTCAGGTGAATTGTGAAGATTTCATTTCCGTTTATGTTCCTTTACATTCTCCAATAAATTATTATCTTGAATGTCAAATAGTGTTATAATTTTAGTTTCAACCATCAAACATGACTTATATAATTCATGGGAAGAGTAGTTGATTGTATGTGCCTATATTGCTGCATTTTACACTGTTCTTCCTTCCTGATACTCCAGCATTCTTTATTTTATCATGGCTCTTTTGCAGAAAGATCGTTAGTTAGCCAGTCTTAAATACAGGTCTTTTAGCAAAATATGCGTTCACTTTTCTTTTGACTGAAAATGTCCTTATGCCTCCTTCATTTCAGAGAGTATAGTTTCACTAGATACAGAATTTACAGTTGATAGTTCTTTTCTTTCAGCACTTGGAAAATAGTGTTCCAGTTTCTTCTAGTCTCCATGGTTTCAGATGAATTTTTCTGGCATTTAAATTGGTATTCTCCTACAGAAATGCATTGTTTCTCTCTCCCCGCTTTCACAATTGTTTCCCCCCCCTCTCTTTTACTTTTGATAAGGGTAATTATGAAGTGCTTTGTTATGGATTTCTATGGAATTATTCTGCTTGGGGTTTTTTTCCTACTTCCAGAACTTGTAAATTTGTGTGTTTTGCCAAATTTGGATAATTTCCAGCCGTTATTTTTTACAGTATTTTAATCTTCTTTTTATGTTCTTCTTCTTGGATTGTGAGGAAAGAAATATTGGAAATTTTGTTGTTGTCCCACAGGTCCCTGAAACTCCATTCATTTTTTTGCTATTTTCTCTGACCAACATCCTTTATTGTTCAGATAAGGTAAATTCTGTTGATCTGTTCTCAAGTTCACTGATTCAGTCAATTGCCCTATAATTGAGCCCTTTCATTCATTTTGGTATATCTGGGTTGCTGTTTTGCTTTGTGTTTCATTTATGTAATTCATTGATTCCTTTTATTAATTAATAAACTTTAATTTTAAAAGTTTTAAGTTTTCAGAAAAAAAATAAACAGAAAATATAGCCATGTGCCATCTCATCTGTCCCTGCAAACATTTACACAGTCTTTTTTTATTATGTATATCTTGGTTATAGTTGGTGAGCCAATATTGATATATTATTATCAACTAAATTTCATGCTTTACACTAGGGTTTTTTCTTTGTGTTGTATTTTCTATGTTTTTTGACAAATATATACATGTATCCACCAGGTAGCCACTATTACAGTATGTATGGAAAGTTTTGCTGCCTAAAATTTCTCTGTGCCTTATTTATTCACCTCTTTCTCTCTCCCTCCCCAGGTCCTTGGCCACTATTTATAATTCTACTGTATCTTTTGTTCAAAATATATAAATGAAATTATGTTGACTTTTCAGGCAAGTTCATTTTTACTTAGCAATATGGAGTTTTTATTTCCATTTTGTTTTCATTGTTTCATAGCTCTTTTTGGGGGGGTGGGGGGTGGGATGGTGGGAGGGAGAGCATTGAATAAAATCCCTGGGTTTATTTGTCCAATCACCTATTGAATGACATAATTATACACATTCATGTGCAGGTCTTGTGTGGACATAGTTTTCAACTTATTTGAGTAAAAACTAAAGAGTGCAATTGCTAGATCATGCTAGATAAAGGTATGTTTAGTTTTGCAAAAAAGAAAAAAACTGTCAAACGCCGAAACCGGTTTGGCTCAGTGGATAGAGTGTCAGCCTACGGACTGAAGGGTCCCAGGTTCTATTCCGGTCAAGGGCATGTACCTTGGATGTAATAGTTTCTTTAGCTACACATCCTATACAGTATTGGTGTTATCATATTCTGGATCAGTATTTTGGGCATCCTTAGGTGTGTAGTGATATCTCACCATTTTAATTTTCAATTTCATCATGACAGGTGATATTTAGCTATCCTTTTATATGCTTATTTACCTTTTGTATATCTTCTTTGGTGAAGTGTCTCTTTAGATCACTTGCCCATTTTATAATTGGGTTGTTTGTTTTCTAATTGTTAAGTTTTAGAAGTTCTTTGTATAATTTGATACCAGTTTTTCGTCAGATATGTGATATGTAAAGATCTTCTCCAATGTGTGGTGTGTCTTTACATTCCCTTATGACTATTAAAGCAGTAACAAGAATCTTTACTGTGATATAATTTACATACCATAAAATTAATCAAATTGAATATAGTTCTTTCCATGATAATATAACTTGCACCCACATAATACAAAGCACATTGACATTCTCTTAATGTATAATTTTTATTTTGTTTTCAGGATTGTATTCATTTTAAGAAATTAAGCTCATCAGAAATTAGATTATATACATTTTTCTATAAAAATGAGAAATTTTAAATCTCCTGATACATCTGTGTGTCTGTGTGTGTTTGTGTATGTGTGTGACTGTGAGAGAGAGGGGGAGGAGGGAGGGAGGGAGGGAGAGAGAGAGAGAGAGAGAGAGAGAGAGGGAGAGAGAGAGAGAGGGAGAGAAAAGCTTATGTATACAATATACTTTCATTTAATTTTTATATTTTGAAAGCAGCATGTATTATAACAGCTCCAGAGTGTCTATACACTAAAGTGCCCAGTCTAGTTCATGGCAGGATTGCATTGCCAGTTTTGACATTCAAACAAAGTGAAATTCTCAGATTCCAACCTAAAAGGTTAATAATCTCAACTTTTATTTTAATGCTGCTTTTTGAAAGCATATACTACTGTTTGATGGTTTTCATATGGAGGGCCTCAACACAAAGATCTTTATTCTAGAGGTATAGTAGTGAATTCATCTTGATACATTCTAATCTTTAAATCTTAACTTGTCCAAAGTTCAGGTAAAACAAGCATACAGATACCATGCAATATTAACAAATCTGTCTTAAGTACATGAGCTAGCCTTAGATATCTAGCATGGACTCTAGGCTATTTCTTTAACTGAGTCCTTGCTTCTAAGAACACAGAAATTCATGTATTACTTTTAAAAAAAATACCATCTTGTATAAGGTGACACTTTATTTATACTCTGGTAAACAATTTGGGGCTACTTTAAAGTACACAACATTTTGTGTTGTTGCTTTTTAAAAAATAAATGTTTATTGTTGAAACTATTACATATGTCCCTTTTTTCCCCCATTGCCCTCTCCACCCCCAATGCCCCAGGCCTTCACAACCCACTGTCTCTGACTATGGGTTATACATATATGCATATAAGTTTATTGGTTGATCTGTGTTGTTTGTTTAAAATGAAACATCATTTTCTCAGTTCAGTTGAAATAATGGGAGTAGAATTAATGTCTCAGCCTGAGTAAGCACTGAAGTACAAACAGTGATTGAATGAAGTTGAAGAAAAAAAAAAGGAGAGAAAAATTATTGAACACGGAAAACAGGGTGGTGATTTTCCAAAAGGCGGGGGAGGATGGGGAGTGATGGAGGAGGGTACAGGTGGCTAAATGGTGATGAACAAAGACTTGACTTGGGGTGGTTAACACACAACACAGTGTACAGATGATGTGATGCAGAATTGTGCACCCGAAATCTGTATAATTTTTTAACCAGCGTAACCCCAATAAGTTCAATAAAAAGGAAATAAAAAGAGAGGAACACTTGTCTTGGGAAATTTAGCATCTCTGCTTAGTTCTGTAGTGAAAGTAAATGTGAAAACTGATCATTACAGCTCAATGTAATAAGCATCAAGTTAGACAAAAAAGAATAGATTTTTTTCAAGTTCACAGACAGGGAAAAAGAAAAAAATACAGTAGGCATATTTATTCTTATCCACTACCACTGGTGTATATACCTTAAATGGCAAAGCAGTAAACACAAGGAAGAAAGAGATATAAACTTCTTAATGGTAAATTTGGAGACATTTCTGTTTATAATAATTTTTTTTTATTATAAACTTCTATGATATTATTTTTTGTTGAAAGAAATCTTAAACTCTAGAAGGCCTTAAAGTTTTTGAAACTTTTGATAAAGACCAGTTTGTGTTGGGTCAGAGGTTTTCTTCTTAAGAAGTAACTTTTATATCTGAAAAGTTAGTTTCAGCCATGGTTTGGATTTGAAGAGTTTAGTGAATAACGTTGTTAGATTTATTCTGAGATCTGTGTTTAAGGGGTCTATGAAGTATTAAAATGGGTTTTATGAAAAGCCACCTATACTATCTAGTATATTAATGTAGAAGAGGATGGAGACATAAGAGTCTCTTTGTAAGAATAACTTTGTAGACTTGGTGTGCTGGGCAGAATTCTAATATGGGCCCCATGTTTTCCAGACCCTGGTGTTATTCCCTATAAATACTCTCCCCTTGAGTGTAGTTGAGACGTGTGACTTGTCTCTAATCAATAAAATATGACAAAGGTAATGGGGATAGGATGCCATTCTCATGATTTGGCTATTGGATTATTTCTCTATATACAGTATATGCACTAGATAGACTCTTCAGTTGGCTTTGAAGAGCAAACTTCTGAAATGTGAAATGCTCATGAAGAGTACAACATGGCAAGAAATTACTTCTATCTTCGGAGGAATTTTATTTCTGGCCTAAAATGTCAAAGAACTGAAAACTTACAATAACCACATGAGCTCAGAAGAGGAGAACTCATTTAAGCTGTGCTGACTCTTGACCAATGAAAACTGTCCTATAAAATAAAAGCATAATATGCTAAGTGTCTGACTTCTCAACCAGCCACTCTAACGTGCACTGACCACCAGGGGGCAGATGCTCCAACTGGTAGGTTAGCTTTCTGTTGGGGTCCGGCCGATCGGGACTGGGCAAGACGGGCTGGACACGCCCTAGAACCTTCCTGAGGTTCCTCCCCAGCCCAAATCATGCATCGGTGGGGTCTCTTAGCCTGGCCTGTGCCCTCTCTCAATCTGGGACCCCTCAGGGGATGTCAGAGAGCCAGTTTTGGCCCAATCCCCGCAGGCCAGGCCGAGGGACCGCACTGGTGCACAAATCGTGCACTAGGCCTCTAGTTAGATAATAATGGGTGTGGTTTTAAGCCCCTAAATTTGTGATAATATGCTATCCAACATACAAAACCAATATACTTGCTGAGACGTTTTCTATGTATCTCAATCTCTCAGCCATCTAAACTTGGTTAAAGGTAGTATAGAATTCCTATGTATTACAACTTGATTTCAGTAGTATGTTGAAGAAAAAATAAAAACATCATAAATCTTGTATTTACTTTCAGTTTATATTATGGGAAAGTCTTGAGGGAAATATCCGGGGCTGCTTTGATGACTCCACTGAGTCATCAGAGACCCAGGCTCCTTCCAGCTCTCTTCAACCTTCATCTTTCTTTTTACAACACTGCTAAGGCTTCAGACATATTTGTGGCTCAGGAAGCAAGAACAATGAAACATGTCTAAAAGAATGTTTAAAGGCACTCTTCTAGATGTACCCTTAACTTCTACTTCTACTCCTTTGACTACAATTTAACCAACTAGCCACCCATCTTTGCAATATACACTGATAATCTAACTTTTTAAGTCAGAAAATTGTTCCTCCAACAAAAAATGGATTTCTGTTTGTAAAGAAGAAGGGAAATACCAGATTCTGGCACTTAAGATATATTTTTATACTGAGATTTATTTGCTATTATTGTCAGTAAGACCATGAGTAATGAATACTAATAATCATTATGTTAAAATATGAGGACAATTCAAATTATCTTTTATTCTGTTAAAAATGTAGGTTCATATCATATGAAGAATTAATTTGTTAAATAATTATTTCTGTAAATTAATTGATTTTAGATTGTAAATAATGATCTAGAGGCTGTAATTCATTTCTATTTGCAAATAGACCAACATTTTTCCTTATTTTTCTTCATACTTATTGAATTCATTTATTCTGGCTTATTGGGAAATGTATTTTGTAATAATTAGAAATCATTTGTGATGATTCAATGAGTATTACATTGATTCCAATAATTTTCTCATTTATCCTTAATATTTTATGCTTCATTTTTAATAACAAAGAATAGTGAAGACTAAAATACATCACTTACAATTCCACTCAAAATTAATTATTTCTTAGCATCATAAAAATCAAAACATGTATTTTTTTAAAATATTGTTAAATTGGCTCTAAAGACAATATTGACTACCTGGCAAAAAATATAAGAGATAGACATTTGAAAAAACAGTTATTGGAGCTTTTCTAAGAGTAACTGATAAGTTCCCCTCTTCATCATCCGTTCAATGGGGAGATAAGGACACATATGTAATACCTTTAATCAATAAAATAAAAAAAATAAAATGTAAGAAATAAGACTGGGGACATGAAGATTAAATAAATTTTTATTACTGGTAAACCTGATCAACATAGCTTAGATTTAAGACAGTCTGTTTCCTAATACTTCCAACACTAAATGGAAATTCCTCATGTATGGGGTGTGGCTACAGTGTTTTGGACAGGTACAAGCCTTGGACTGAGGAGAGGGCAGTCCCCTCGTTGCCACGTGCAAGTCCCAGCTGGAGGGCAGAGCCTTCCCAGCACAATTAGCCAACAGCTATAGCTGTAAGCTTGAACCTATGGTCTGAAAACGTGGCCCCACATGCCTGAGTGATATAATTCAGGTGCATGTAGTTGAGTAGAGTTGAAACCAATGAGAATGTTGTAAACATCTTGATCACGCCCCTACTTTGCCTCGTGGCATCTGCTATAAATAAAATAAAGACACTGCTTATGGGCGCTGGCGCTGTCTCCTCATCAGGGAAGCAGCATCCCACCGACACCCAGCTTTCATTCCCATGTCTGTCTTTTCTAATCCTTTCACCACCCCCACTCAGGGTCACTGAACCGGGCTGAGCTGGCATGGCACATAGGCACCCTAGGGCTGAGTATGCCATGGCCGTGCCGGCTCCCCACACTCATATAAATGCAGATAGAGAGAGACAAGTATAGATGTACCCAAGTGGTAGATCACTTACCTCCTGACAGAGGTGAACACAGGCATCCAGGGGAAACTTCTCCAAAGATAAAGAACTCACAGGTCCCTAAGCTGCTGAATCACATGTGTTTCCTTCTGTTTGGTTGTGCCTCGCTCCTTGTTTTATATGAAGAAGCTAGAGAGATTTGGCATTGGTTGGAAAGTATGACTATTCTTATACCTTTTTTTTTCCCTAGAGAATTGAAGTCAACTACGTTCTATGGAACATTGAGAGAGGAGGATATATATTTCCCCCAGGGATGTTATAGCATTAATAGTGTTGTTCTTAATATGTTCTTTAAATGTTTAAGCACAAAATTTTCTCATTATGGTACATATTGAGATTCAATAATAATAGCTTTCTCTAAGTGAAGAGTTATTTATTTATACACATTATTATGCATTCTGCATTAATTAGGTATAACGCTGTTTTTTTCCCCCCTTTCTATCATTCAAGAACATAATTCATTATTACCAATTTTTCAGATTGTAAAACTGAGACATTCAGATGGGATAAGAAAATTGTTGAAGATTACACAGTAACTAAATTATCAATCTAGACTCCTTTTTTCCTAATTGTAAATTCTAATTTTTAACACTAGAAAATCTACTCCACCCTACGCAGGGCTAATATTACTAGTAAAGCTTTGAAATTTTATGTTGGACCTTGTTTTAAAGGAGGAAAGGAAGGAAAATGTACCTGTGCTAATCGCACAGGAAGAATTCCCATTTTTTAAAACATGACAGCAGCTCATTGATAAAGTATGATATTATTGGGCAAAATTTTAAACAGACTTTAAAGGCCCCTGCCTTTATTTTAAAAGTAAACATTAAGTACACATAATTAACGGAGAAATATATATATACATTATATGTATATTATGTTTCACATATTGCAAAATTAATGTAGGCTTTGTATATTACAAAATAAATTTTATTTTTTAAGCATTCTTGTAATTTGAAGACATGACATTCTTCTGGAGAGCAAAGTATGATGCTCTTTTACCTTTAGGAATCTAACAACAACAGGGTGGTGAAGGCCTGGGGTGGGGGGAGTTGGAGTGTTAGAAGAGGTAAATGGAAGGGAAAAGGAGACATATGTAATACTTTCAACAATAAATATATATCTTTTAAAAAGGTACTAACATTTCCAGTCCTGAGGCAGGGACTATATAAGAAAAACATTTTGAAGAGGGACAATTTTGCTAATTAAAAGCAGAGAAGATGACCAAAGGCTTTTATTTCTAACACTATGACAAAAATTTGCTAAGAGTTCAGGGAGTACAGAAGCAATCCACAGCATTCCTTTTTTCCAAGAAACGTGTCTGCCTTTTGTAGCAAGAGTCCTAGAAAGTGGTATGAGAAACCCAGTTACTCCTCCTCATTATTCTTACTCTACCACTGGTGTTCAATGGTTTATCCATAGCTAGTATACTGTTTGAATTTGGAAAACACCATAATTTATGAGATATTAGACAACAATATAGCTTTCCTAATTGAATGGTATACACAAATGGCTAGAACTCTCCTGAACTCCTTTGACATCTACATTTAGGTCCCATGTACATCCTGCATTTATGTCTCATATATATCCATCCTTCAGATTATTATACTAGAAAGCAATGTTACAAATGCCTAGCTATAACAGCAGGATACTGTGTTGTGTTAGACAAAATCAGTGTTGAATTTCATGCTCTTTATTTATTTGTAAGCATGTTACTGGTGAAATTTACAAGTGTGATGAATAAAATTTAGGTGATTCAAGGCATTTGAATGAAACTTAAAAAGTATGTTTCAGAAGTAAATGTTTAAAATTACACATAATTTTAGGGGGGGGGGAACCTAGATTTTATAAATATTATTTTGATAAATCTAGAATCACTAGGTTCATATTTCTGCACTTACTGATTTTGTTTCTAGTGCCACATAAAAATATGGTACTTAGAAGACTGCAGATTTGGATGCATTTTTAATTTTCTAACAAGCCTACTAAAAGTGGATAGTAAATTCAAAATTTACTTAATTGGAAAACTGACATTATGGGAAATAAATGAATAGCAAAATATCTGTGTTAAATGCCTTAGAAATGGAATCACTTACATAATTTTCCAAGTATTAGTATATAAAGACATCTTTAATATTAAATATGTTATGATTTAACATGAACCTTTTAAAAAAGGTTATTTTTTATAGAGAAAGAGATAGGTAACTTGAAAATTGAATGAATATAATGATATTTAAATTTTTATTGATTAATTGACTTTAGAGAGAGAAAGGAACAGAGTGAAAAAGAAAAACTGATTTGTTGTTCCACTTATTTATGCATTCACTAGAGGCCCAGTGCATTAAATTCATGCTCCCTCTCCAATCTGGAACCCCTTGGGGGATGTCTGACTGCCAGGATCGGGCCTAAACTGGACATCCCTCTCACAATCTAGGGCTGCTGGCTTCTAACCGCTCACCTGCCTGCCTGATTGTCCCTAACTGCTTCTGCCTGCCAGGCTTTTTGCCCCCTAACTGCTCCCTTGCTGGCCTGATTGATGGCTAACTATTTCCCTGCTGGCCTGATTGCCCCCAACTACCCTCTCCTGCAGGCCTGGTCACCCTCAACTGCCCTCCCCTGCTCCTGGTCACCCCCAACTGCCCTCCCCTGCTGGCCTGGTCACCCCCAACTGCCCTCCCCTGCTGGCCTAATCTCATCCCCAACTGCCCTCCCCTGCTGGCCTGGTCACTCCCAACTGTCCTCCCCTGCAAGCCATCTTGTGGTGGCCATCTTGTGATGACGTTGCACGAGGGCTTGACTCCACCTATGCTTTTATTATGTAGGATTGGCAGTTTCTTTTATGTGCCCTGAGGATTGAACCCACAAACTTGGAGTATGATGCTCTAACCAACTGAGTACCCAGCCAGGGCTACAATATTATTTAGATGAGCATTTATTAATGCTTATATTGAAGTAACCATGTCTACTCTTTTATCTTCTGTTGACTAAAGGAAATAGAAAAGTATTTCTTCTTGGTATCATTTGTGGGGAAGAAGATGATCAAGTCTTATGTATACACATTCTATAGTTTCATTCCTGTTAGTTCTGGAATTGTTTCACTGATACATTTTAACAGAAATAATATAGGCATGAAATTTATAACCTTCTCAATCTTCATGATTCCTGTGCGCTGAAGCAAATCACTCTTGCCTTGGTTGACACATACAGCCACCAGGATTAAAAAGCTATAATAATGATAATAACAATTAATAATAATAATAATAATAAAGGAAAGGTAGCAGTGAAAAAGCTGAGATTACCAGAGGCAAGGAAATAAATGAAAACATTAGTAATAGTATGAAAGAAGATGGGGTAAAGTACGGTTTAGGACATTAAAGAGAAGGGCGATAGGCAATATGTAAGCTTGTGTTAGGAATCTGAATTGGGTTTTTTTAAAAATCAATAACTGTAATATCACAGTAACTAGTAAATGGGAACATTGCTTTTAAATAAACTGAATACTTAAGCAAACAGAATGCTTGTACCATAACTCCACAGGGACAAAGACATAGCAGGTAGGGTGAGAATGTAGTAATGTGGCTACAAAGGAAAAAAAAAAAACTGCCATTGACTATGGCTTTAGTGTTAGTATGCTGGTAAGTTCACCCAGTGTGCTTTTTATTTCTTTTATAAAAAGATTAATGTGTATTTCTCTCTCATGTAAAAGTAGGGTAGTCCAGGGATGACACCGAATTGGCTATAGTGTTTTAATACTTTATTGCTTCCAAACAAAGTACACATTGTCAGAACTCTACCAGAATAGCAGTATTAGTAGTTTACAGATCTATTTTGGGATTGTAGGGGAGTAGCATGGGATGCTCATTATTTCACTGTTCAAACTATGCACTATTTTAACTCCAGAGTTCAACTAGCAGTTTGGAGCTAAAAATATACAATGTGATCCTGTTTCTTTAAAAGGTCATTCAGCAATACAAAGCAAAAGTTGAAAAAGCCATCAAACCTTTAGTGACCCAAATTACTTTCGGAGGCATTTAGCACAGTTAAAATTCATCATTAAGTAAACTGCCCCTCAGCCCTAGGCACTACCTAGTTTCATTTTACATTTATTTAAATACTCATTAATTTTAGTAACCTTTGAGATTATAGCAGATTTATTTTACAGATAAGAAAATTGAGACCCACATCATTTAAATAATTGTTCAGCAATCACATTAGTTCATTGTAGGATGAAAACTAGAAAACAGAAGACATTGTCAGTCTACTTCTATCTTAACATTTTAACACTAGAGGCCCGGTGCATGAAATTCATGCACGGGGCAGCGGGTGTGTTCCTCAGCCCAGCCTGCACCCTCTCCAATCTGGGATCCCTCCCACAATCCAGGGCTACTGGCTTCTAACCACTCTCCTGCTTGCCTGCCTTATTGCCCCTAAGTACTTAATGTTTAAAATATAGACATGCTTAATAAATATTGGTTCAAAGATTGTATAGAGGTTTATAATCAAGATAAGAACTTTTTTTTCAAAATTAAGTTTGTTTACTAAAAAAGAAGAGTGAGCTTAATTTTTTTTTCTAGGAAGGCAATTTCAATAGCTGTTGTAAAAGAGATGAAAATATAAGTAGTACTGAATTAAATTATGGCCTTGCATATATTTTTAAGAGTAAAACAGTTAAATATTGTTATGTCTGTTAAAACATTACTCATTGGAGAAAATTTAAGCAAGGACTAGAAATGTTCTCAACATGAGCAAGGTGGCATACCTATCTGAAAGAAATTGAATGTTGCAATTACAAAACAACAGCATGCACTTATACACATGAAAAGAACACTTATCATTAATATGTTGTCAGCAGATCTTTTTCTTAAACAATTTAATTGGTAACACAGTGGGCAAATTTAGTTGCTTTACTTCATAGAATGTGCAAATGAGTAATTATAAGGCAATCCGGAAAATGAAGTATGTGTTCCACTATACCACTTACATCCAATCTTAGGCTGTTTACCTCATTTACTCAACAGCCTTGCCATTTATTCTCGCCCTTTAACACAATACCTGATCACTTATCTCTCTTATTTTAAAAAACACTGAGTTATACGGGAAAAACCCAACAACAGATAGTTGTTTGGCAAGACAGAGGCAAAATCAAATAATCAAGTAATAAATATACAGTAAAGCTGCTTTATGTTGGTAGTGAGGTGAATAGGTTTCTTAGAGCAAACTTCTAATATTTATTTGTTTATGTAGACAATTATAATGAGTATGTTTTTGCATGTGTAATTAAAATACCTCCAATAATAAAATTTAGTTAAATGCATCATCTAAACTCAAAGATTTTCAGTTTTTAGATTAGATTTTACAGAAATTCAAGTAACATTAAGAATATTCTGTTAGGCATATAAAAACAAAAACACAATATATGTTACAAAATAAACTGATAAATTTATTTCAAAGCATTTTGAATATTTTTAAATTGCATAATGCATTTTTCATATTAGCCAAATATATGCCAGTTTATATACTTTTCTTGGAGGCAAATATTAAGGCAAACAAATCAGCCTGCTGTACATGCTTTTCTGTGATTTACTGGGGACGTCAACAACCACTTCAGTTTTCTCTTGGCAGTAAAATAGGAAATGTGTGTCCAGGGAACATAAATCTACTGTGACTTCTCTATCCAATTTCAGTTGTTTTACTGCCATTGATTCCAATGTGTCACACTGTGTAAGAACAGTGGAAATTAACACTATGTGGTGACTGCCAAATTCATTTCACATGATAGTAATCACAGTTATAATCAAAATAATATACAATCACTCATGAGAATAAACCCAATTCTAGGGATCATAGTCCCAAAGAAATCAGGCTAAAGGAAATCAGACAAGTATTTTTAATGATATCAGTTATTATATTTTATACAGTTTTTTGTTTGTTTTCATGAGCATCCGTTATGTGGGAACGCAATTTATTTTACAGATTGTGTGTGTGTGTGTGTGTGTGTGTGTGTGTGTTTTGTTTTGATTTTAAACAGATGTTTGTATTTTTTCTAGTCTAGTTATTAGAGGAGAAATCAGGGGCAATGAGAATGGCAACAAGGAAGAAGTTGGCCAAAATCTGGTGGTTATGCTGAATTCCCAAGAAACCACGAGTAAAATAGATTTTAGTTTATTTATACAAGGAGAATACTTCACAACCCCTTATTGTTACTGTTTGCCATATAATCACCCTGCCTATGAAATACTTAAAAGATGCTGCTATCTTGGCTGTGGGGGAGGTTAACAGATAAATCTAATTTATGCAATTTCTTTTCAGCGTGTTTCCTTTGCATTTCTATTTTATCTTCTTCACTTATACCCATTTATAGATCCTCTCCCTTTTATTCTGATACAAAACCTTTAGAGAGTCTCTGATTAAATGTGTATCACTGCACCATCTCGTAGTTCCATACCCAGGCTATCTACTGCCCCAGATCTTCTCATCGCTCCTCAGCTCACAGGAAGATGTACATTCAGAGGGGCTGTTTTGTGCAATATTATGAAATGCTGACATATTGAATTTTGAATAACCCCGCATAAAATACAAGTACTGGGAACATTTATTAACACTATTGATAAATTTATGAGAAAAATAAATATAAAACACTTGATATTGGGTATTACACACATTCAGCCTGAGGAATAGTCTCTTTAATAACACACCACAAAGAAACATTAAACATGCAGAAAAGAAATTAATATTGTTATAGGAGAAATGTGTGCATGGTCTTTGGCTGTTGCTAGTGGGAGTGGAGTTCTTGGGGTACTACTGCAGTAAATGGTGCCAGAGGCCCCATGGGAGGATGAGATATGGTAGAAAGCTTTATTTGCGTGGAATTCCGTCTCTGAGTTTCCAAAGTCCCATTTTCCTTAATCCAGTCCTGGAAGATGTGCAGCTGGGGATTCAGTAGAGCCAGAAGCAAAGCCAGTGACTAGTTTCCCTTTAGGGGTGGAGTTGCAACCAGTTTGGCATTAGGCTAGTTGCAGTTCATTAGCCATTGGGTGGGCTCCACAAGGCTGTGAACCATGGGGGCAAATGCAGGAGTGTGGGAGCATGAGAGCCCCTGGGAAACTAGGAACACAAAAAGGCAAGAGCAGCCCACATGGCATGACTCAGTGGTTGAGTGTTGACCTATGAACCAGGAGTTCAGTTTGATTTCTGGTCCCAGCACATGCCCAGTTTGCATGCTCGATACCCAGTAGGGGGCATGCAGGAGGCAATGATTCCTTCTCATCATTGATGTTTCTATTTCTCTCTCCCCCTCATTTCCTCTCTGAAATCAATATATATATATTTTTTTAATGGAGTCAAGAGAGTGAACTTTTGTTTAGGTGATTAAATATCTCAAATCTTTAAGTGCTTGCAATGGCCATGCCTACTCTGGCCAATGACCTGTGCCCTTGTCTGACTGGCAGACAAGTACCTTCCCTATGTCACCCAGACTTGACTGGGCATGTGTCTGTTCTTCTCTTGTCCAGTCCCTTTCCCAAGTGATCTTCGGGGAAATGACCTGGGGTGTGTTAAACTTCAGGTTCCTGAGAAAGCTGCACAAATGATATGCCTATATTAGCCTTCCCTTTGCTGCTTTCCAGGTACGTTTAACTAGTTTAAACTAGAAAGGTATCAATATGATTAACTACATTAAAATAACTCCTTTTTTATGGTATTAGGATCATATGCACAGTTCAAAATTAAGTAAGAAATTGAGAAGAGGTATTTGCAATGTTTACAATAGATGCAATTTTTATTTAAAGACATACAATTAATACAAATATCAGTAAATTAATATCTAGACTATAAGTACCTGGAAATTTAAAAGTAAAATATATGTAATCTGGATAAAATAGATAAAAATAACAAAGAAAGCATTCACAGAAAAGTAAAAGAATAAATATAAAGAGGTGCTCAATCTTATCATTGATCAGAGAAGCAGCAATAAATTACCTTCATCTACACAAATAAACCTGAGGACAATTAAAAAGGTGAATTAAAATGTAGAGACAAGAAAGCTGTGATAAAAACACTCCCATAAATTGAGAGTGTTAAAGTAAATAATGAAATCATAATGAAGAGTGATATGGCAGTGTAATTAAAGGGAAATGCATACCCCAATAATCGACCCATGCTAACTCCAGAATTATGTTTACACTAGGATATAAGTGAAGATATACAAAATACACAGTGTCATTAGTTATAGAATTAAAATATAGAAACACTGAATATGTTGTTTAGCAATGGATGCTTTTTTAAAATCT
>NW_006294761.1:151929-166636 GCF_000327345.1 Myotis davidii | reverse complement strand
TAAAATCTATATATCTATATATCTATTTATCTATATATCTATATATCTATATATATTTCTTGATTTCAGAGAGGAAGGAAGAGGGAGAGAGAGGCAAAAACAATGATGAGAGAGAATCATTTCCCACACCCTTGCCCCGACTGGGGATTGAGCCTGCAACCTGAGCATGTGCCCGGACCAGGAATTGGCCTTGACCTTCTGGTTCATAGGTTGACACTCAATCACTGAGCAACACTGGCCAGGCCAAATGTGGTGTTTTATAAGAAGAAAATTTATTTATAGACATTCACTATAAATAAGAGAATGTGCACTATATGAGAGTTGAAAAGAAAGTACGTGTATAACCACATGGATAACATTCAAAATAAAATGTTTAGTAATAGCAAGTTACAAAATACCCTGAAATTTTTACAGCATTCATATAATTTTAGAAAAGACACTGAAAAAAATTACATAATATTTATGTGTGTGTGTGTGTGTGTGTATTTAAGTAAAAGTGAGGAGGAGCATACCATAAATATATATAATATGGGAGCCTAAGGGCATGTGTAGTGAGGCTGATAATAGGAGGAAAAATATATTGGAAAGAAAATAGTTATAATGATCCACTAACTGAGGTTTTTCAGTAATTGAATTATATGGATGTTTGTATCCATTAACATAAAATTAGTGTATTTATTGTTTAGGGAAATTCTGTTTTTGTTTAATAAGTGCCTTCCCATTTACTCCAAGAGCTATAGAAAAAGAACACTTGAGGAACCATTCTTGAAGAATACAAAGATGAATTGGTACCCAGCCCAAGGAATCTTCTGTGTTTCAAAAGGATACAGAAAGTCTACACTGAAAAGTTCTTCCACTATATGAATATACAGGAAAGAAAAGAAAAACAGCAGAATTTTAGTGGTTCAAGTGAGGGAGCTATCATAATCATTGGAGAGAAGGTCTTAGAAAGATTTCAAATATATGAAATTATTTGTGATAAATATGATAAGCTAGATAAATTTAAAAATGAGTTAATACTCCCAACATTAAAAAATATATATTTGAAAAGGAGGTATAGAGTTAAAATTCAGAAAAAAATGCTATAAATTAAATTTACCAAACTTTTATCCAGTGAGGACATAATCTTTAGCATTTTGCTGGCCTATGGAAATTTAAATTTTCATCAACTGCTTGATTTGCCTTATGTCATCATTGAGGAAGAGACAGACTTACAGATAAGACTTTTACACAAAATAATTATTTTTTGGATATTTACTTTTGCTCACTCTAGAAAAAGAAACACAGAATGAAGCCCAAATATAGTTTATGAATTAGCTTTTCAAGATTCTAAATTTCAATAATGTCTGCAAAAGATCCACATAGAGCTCTGGCCAGGATGGCTCAGTTGGTTGTAGTGCCTTTCTGAAGGGTCAAGGGTTTGATTCCTGGTCAGGGCACATACCCAGGTCACAGGTTCCAGATCTAGTCGAGGTCATACAGGAGACAACTGATCAGTGTTTCTCATATAAATTTCTTTCTCCTTCTCTCTCTCTCTCTCTCTCTCTCTCTGTCTCTCTCTCTCTCTGTCTGTCTCTCACTCTCTCTCTTTCTTCTCCTGGTGTGGCTCCATGGCTGAGTTTTGACCTATGAACCAAGAGGTTAGGGTTCCATTCCGGGTCAGGGCACATGGATCCCCAATGGGGGGTGTGCAGGAGGTAAGTGATCAATGATTCTCTGGCATCATGGAATGTTTCTCTCTCTCCTTCTCCTTTACCCTCTGAAGTCCATAAAAAATATATTTAAAAAGTAAAACAAAGTAAATAAAAACATATCCTGGGGTGAAGATTTAAAAAAACAACATATAGTAATTTTATAGAAGGATGTGAAATGTGCCTCCCAAATGCTTTAAGCCTCAAATGGTTAAAAACCTAAGGTTTTTTAGAGGTTATTAGTCAACATATGTCTGACTTAATTTATATAGTAACTATGAAAATATCATATTCAAGAAACACTAATTGAATATTCCTGCAAGTTTTGGGTTTATAAATTTATATGAGATATGCAAATAAACAAAAAACTCTACATTGTGAAGTGTAATAAGCTTCTATTATATCAACCATAGCCCTTTCAATTACTATTTTCTTCCCCTGTTTAATTTTCTTCCCATTAATCTCCATTCTTTTTTCTTGCTTTAATTTTCTTCTGTATGAATCATCACTTGGCATGGCTAGTTTGGGTCTATTTTCCCAAAACCCCCTCAAAGATTATAATCTCCATGAAAGAAGAACTTCATTTTAACCACCGCTATTGCCATCACCCATTACTACAGACTCAATAAATAAAAAGGATAGTGTCAGGCACTATCCTCAATATAGTAGATATGGTGCTGAGTAAGATAGATTCAGTCCTTGCTTTCATGGAATTTACTCTTTTTGAGGGTTGAAATAAGTTATCAAACAAACATGGACTTCTCTTAAAGTGATAAATGCTAAAACAAACAAAAAAAATGGGAGAGGGAAAAAAGCAAGGTGATGTAACAGAGAATACATTGCAACACTTGTGAATGATATATCCAAAGCCAACAAATAAATGGAATCAAATGGCATTAATAGCTTAGTCAAAGGCATATACATAAATAGCAAAATACTCAGATTGTTCTAACATTGAATATCCCTCACTAATACTGGCCTCTATGAACACATTAAACAGAAAGACTGGTCAGTGGCATCAAAAAGAAAAAAAAATGATTTTGATACGATTTTAATTAGCTAGTTATCCTATATAATAAAAGGCTAATATGCAAATCTACTGAAAGGCAGAATAACAGGTCACTATGACATGCACCACCAGGGGGCAGACACTCATGGTGGAGCCACTTCCCGGTGGTCAGTGCACTCCCACAGGGGAGTGCCTCTCAGCCAAAAGCCCTGAGCTGGGCTCATGGCTGGCGAGTGCAGAGGTGGTGGCAGAGCCTCTCCCACTTCTGTGGCAGTACTAAGGATGTCCAACTGCCAGCTTAAGCCATCAGTCGGACATTCCCCGAGGGCTCCCGGACTGCTGGGCTGAGGGACACGCCCCCCCCAAGTGCATGAATTTTGTGCACCAGGCCTCTACTTAATAATATAAAGGAGTAAAGGGAAGGCCAGGCATTGTAAGCATGTCATTGAGACAGCTTCACCAGAAAACAGCAATTACACTCCTGAAGGTACCACTGTCCCATTCTTTGCAGACCACTGGGGGATAGGGTGCCGTAAATGGGAGGTAGATGCATGGGTAGTGAAGTTGGGATAACTAAGAAAGTACTTACCTGTTAGTCAAACCTGGGGAACAATTAATTGGCCAGAATGGGTGAGATTAATACAAGTCTGCAAAAATTTGGGGCTACATAATCTCCTAAATATAAGTGTTTGCTCTCTTGTTGCTCTTATTGCTCTTGTGTCAGCTTTTGGTTCACTCTTGGCTTCCTTGCATTCCTCCGTATGGCCCACAGCCACATGTAGCCCACATGCAATGGACTAATGGATTGCAGTGGGAAACATAAGCTAAGATAGCCTGATGCTGGACTGGACATGACTCCAATGTGGAGAGGACACTCAAGACACTGGCTCTGATTTTAGTTCCGCTGAAGCCTCAGCTATACTTCTTCCATGGTGAGAAGGAGGGAGAGGGGACCTTAGAAACTCAGGGGTGTCATTCCATAGAAATAAATCTTTCTAAGATTACTCATCCTGTCATGGGGGCCTCTGGAAATTCTTATCCCAGTGGTACCCTAAGAATCCCACTTCCACTGGTAAATTTAATTGACTTTTTAAAGAGAGAGAAAGGGAGAGGGAGAAAGGGAGAAAAACCTCCGTGTGCGAGTGAAATATTAATTAAGACATTGAAGGGCCCGCTCCTGCAGGCCCCCTACTGGGGATCGAGCCTGCATGTGCCCTGACTGGGAATTGAAGCAGCAACCCTTCACTGCTCAGGATGACACACAAAACATTTATATTTATGTGTGTGTGTCTGTGTTGATGCTGTGTGTGTGTGTGTGTGTGTGTGAGAGAGAGAGAGAGAGAGAGAGAGAGAGAGAGAGTGTGAGAGATTCTCCAAGGCATATAAGATCTTGCTTCCTGACAATGTCACCAGTTTGGCCCAAATAAACTCTTATAAAAAATAAAAATTCTCTAAAGGTTTGGACATTTATTACATGGGCACACTAAAACAATTTCAGGAAGAGAAACATTCTTTCCCTGAAGTTTTAAATGTTCTGTTTCTAAACGGCTAAGGCATCTTATGAAGGGAAGAACAGTTTTACTATTAAAGTGAAGCAGAGCTTGCACCCACACAACTATGGCTTTTGGGATATTGATTTTTTAAAGCTGGCTATTAAGGAACAAAAGACTCAGAAAAAACTGTTGACCTCCCCTCTAACTGAGTAAAGGAATTTATATAGAGGATCTGCTGTAGGAAGGGAGATATCATCATAGATAACTATAGTTTAATATAAACTAGTATGCGACAGACTGGGACATACCTAGCAAAGCCCAATTGTTCAAAGTTCTCTCTGTGCCCTGCTGTTGGTAAAGATGGCCCAGCAAACATTTATTTATCTACCATTTGCTTTCCATCTCTGTGGTGTGTGTGTGTGTGTGTGTGGTGTATATATATATATTTGGTAATATTATATGCATATATGTAAACACCTATATGTTATTTTTCTTTAAAATTAATAGTAAATTGTCTTTCTTTTTCAAAATCTGAATTTTATCCAGTTTTGCTTCATATTTATTCTTACAACTTTAAGTAATGCAAATGAGGCATTTCAGTTGACCCATAATGCCATAAAATGTTTTCAGTAACTGAAACCTGTGGGTAATAATGTACCCATTTAAGGACAAATTTATATAGAGGATCTGCCGTAGGAAGGGAGATATCATCATAGATAACTATAGTTTAATATAAACTAGTATGCGACAGACTGGGACATACCTAGCAAAGCCCAATTGTTCAAAGTTCTCTCTGTGCCCTGCTGTTGGTAAAGATGGCCCAGCAAACATTTATTTATCTACCATTTGCTTTCCATCTCTGTGTAAATTGCCATCCTGCCTTTTAAGTCCCAAACCAAAACCCATCTTTCTCGCTAGCTCCAGAATAACATATAATCCTCAACTGCCAATCTGTCCTTGAATCTCTATTATTGTGGCACCACCAAATGTGCATTCATAAAATAAACTTCGGACATTTTCTCTTGTTAATCTATCTCTGTTAGTTTATTAGCCCAGCTAGAAAGATTTAGAAGATGGGAAGAAAATTATACTTTTTCACCCCATACTATAGAACTGGGTCATCCAATTAAAATTCTCAGTGTCCTAGTGCAGTCATTTTGTCATAGTAAAAACAATCCCAGGTTGTCACCTATTTATGCCTAACCCATAATGCCATAAAATGTTTTCAGTAACTGAAACCTGTGGGTAATAATGTACCCATATTTTTAAGGACAGGAGTTGGTGGGTGGCTAGGACTCTAGTTCACTTAAGATATTATATACTATTTTCATAATGAATACAAAAGTTAGAGATATTATAAATTTCAATAGAAGCCCATCTCTGATTTAGGGCAATGTATACATTAAATTATGCTTGTTATTGCCAAGGGTGTTGTATCTGAAGTTGAATTTTCCCAATTTCTCAGAAGTGACAGCTAAGTTATAATCTCAGCATGTTCTGCATGCTTAATGAACTCCTTGGGGAGACCCGAATATCTGTAACACAATTAACTTCCCATTCTTATGTAAATGAGGAGTTTCAGAGTCCCTGAAGAAGTCTGCTTTTTGGCTACAGTTAGCAAATGTATGCTATTAAATGACACATGGAGCCTTAAACTGAAATTTAGACTTCACTAATTTGTGCTGTGACATGTGCAAAGTGCTTAGGAGGAAATGTGAAACCCAGTTGTTTAAATGTAGTTGATGAAATAGGGATTATCTCCCTTGGCTAAACTGTCATCAGCACCCTGATTGCTTTTACCATTTCTTATACTTACGGAAGGAATATTCAATATGTCTTTCACTGACAATGCTTCCTTTAATATTACTATTCCCTCATTAAATAATTGAAGTTATGAATCTCAGATAAAACAAGTACAGAAGTGAATATTCATTCAGCCAATATTTACTAAGGTTCTAAAATATGCCGTTTTCTGCAAAAGCCTTAGAATATATTTTAAAAAATGTTAAAGTTAAATAATTTGTAAAAATTAATAAAGAAAACCTTATTTAAAACAGGGTGGACTCCTGGCCTATGTGGCTCAGTTGGATGAGCATTGCCCCATGTACCAGAAGATTGCTGGTTCCATTCCTGGTCAGGACACAGGCCAGGGTTGTGGCTCAGTCCCCTGTTGGGGGCTCACAGGAGGCAGCTGATGGGTTTCTTTTTCACATTGATGTGTCACTTAATGCACACTGCTGACCCCAACAGACAGAGCCAGAACTTGCATCTCCAAGAGGGAGAAATACCGTTCAGTACCTCTGCAGGAGGAAGAAAAGATTCCTCCTTGCCCTCCTTGTCCAGCCAAAGGGAGATTACACAGAAAAACCACTATCAGGACACAGGCCAGTTTCCCCCAATGGACTCTTTCAAAATTTATAAAAGAGCCACTTTCCTCCTTTATTCTCTGGACTTGACATGGTTTGTTATTAGACTTCCAAATTGAAATTCTTTTTTTGTTCTCTAATAAACTCATTTTGCTGGAGAAATATCTGGTTGTCTATTTGTTTAAGGTCAACAAATTTAATATAAATAATATTAATTAGAAAAATATAATTTACAAAATTAATTATATTATTTTGGGGTATTTTTAACATGCACAGTATCTGGACAAGTTTATAAAATATACATGTTAAAACAGAAAACAAATCTGAGATCCAAAGTTTATTTCTTGTATAGACCAGGAATAATGCTTAAAATAAAATGATTTAGCCCAGCAGGTGTGACTCAGTTGGTTGAGCCTGATCCCATGCACCAGGAAGTGGCCAGTTTGATTCCAGGTCAGGCACATGCATAGATAGTGGGCTTGATCTCCAGTAGGGGCATGCAGGATGCAACTGATCAATGTTTCTCTCTCATCAATGTTTATATCTGTCTCTCCCTCTCCCTTCCTCTCTTTAAAATCAATAAAAAATATTTAAAAATAAAACAAAGTAATCTAGCAGAGAAAGTATACCTAAAAATAAACAAATGCACCCCCTAAAAAAATAAAGCCTCTAAATATCAAGAAGTAGGACAACAGCGTAATAAACAGGCTTTCTTTGGAGTGATAAAGATGTTTGGAACTGGTTGTACATGGTGGTTGCACTGCCTTGTGAATGTACTAAATGACACAGAATTTTCACCTTATAATGGCTAATTATATTTTATGTGAAGTTTACCTCATCAAATAAGGTAAATTAATCCCAAATATATACCCAAAATATTGTATTCACCCCAAAATATGGAGTTTAAAATTAGGATAAAATGTTCTTATAAACAAAAAATTCTTAAACATTAGTTCCTCAAAATTAAAGTTTTGGTTGATTCTGTTAAATGCAACTCAGAATAACAGTTTTTATTTTGCCTTTCATCGATTCTAAAAGGTGCCACGAAAGCTCTATATTTAGTACTTAATACCGAAGGCTTAGGTAGCTAAGCCAAAGACAAAATCTCTTTCCATAAAACTTTATTTAAAATTGAAACAAAAGGAGCATTGTCTAACAACTGAGCATCTTTTCCCAGATATTTTGCCGAAACTTTTGAGGTGATCTTCTTGGAGGCAAGATTCTATTGTTCCAATAATTGCTAAAGAGTTGTAATGTAATTAGCAATGGTACTGGGATTAAAACTAAAGCATTTCCTAAGAATGTGGGAATAACATGTCTTTGATTGTTAAAATGTAATTCTATCCATAATGGGTCAGTACTGAACAGAACATTATTTAAAAATAATAGTTCCCAGGAAGTTTCTGACTCTGAGCTCACTTCTGGTCACTAACTAAGGTTGTAGTTATTAATTCTAATACATGGGTTTTCCTTCAGGCAAGTCTTAAACAAAAGCTAGGTAACCTACTCAATTCTGATAATATCTACCAAGAGATAGCATCAGATCCCACAGGTTAAGGCCTTAGTCTCAGAAGACTGCCCTTTACTTCAGACACCAACTTCAAGTCCATGTTGTTACCAACTTCAAGTCCATGTATTTCTGACCCATTGGCTATAAATCAGAGATTTCTATGCCCCCCTCCTTGAGTTCCATTAATTTGCCTGCATAGCTCAAGGAACTCAGAGGAATGCTTTATTTACTCGCTTACTGGTTTATTGCAAAAGATATAACTCAGGAACAACCAGATAAAAGAGATGACTAGAGAAAAGTATGAGCAAAGTATGTAGATCTTCCACACCCTCTCTGAGGGCACTGTCCTCCCAGCTCCCCTACATGTTTACCAAATTGGAAGCCTTCCAAACCCTATCCTTTTGGGATTTTATGGAGGCTTCATTACATCATCATGATTAATTAAGTCAATAGCCATTGGTAATTGATTTAACCTACAGTCTCTTTTTTGTCCTTGGAGGTTGGGGAGGAGTATAAAAGAGGACTGAAAGTCTTTCCCCTCTAATCACATGGTTGGGCCCTCTGGCAACCTGCCACCATTTTTAGGTTACCTTGGTACTTTTTGAGAAGTTGCCTTATTAACATAACAAAACAAAAAATGACAACAAAACTTGTTATTGATTTTTAGAGTGGAAGGGGAAAGGAGAGGAAAATCCTTGTGAGAGAGATACATTGATCATCGATCAGTTGCCTCAGGCATACACTCCAACCAGGGACTGAACCCACAACCTGGACCCAGACTGGGAATTGAACCTGAAGCCCCTCAACAACTGAGCCAAAGGAGAATATCCAAAATTATCTGACAAGGCATAGAAATACTCTTCTCTTACAAATACCAAATATTGGTATTAAACCTGTTTTTTTTTCATATACTTTAACCAAAAATATATAGCAATGGCTATATAACAACAGATGCAGAAGCAGATATGCAATACCAGTAAATAGCAGTTGTCTTCCATCAAATCAGATATTAATCTTTGCAAAATTATGAAGCAATGCCATTATTTTCACTATTTGCTTTATTTTAGTAGTTTTGTTTTATAAAAATGTATTTTTATTAAGATGTGCAATGTCTTGTCAATTTTTATGAACTCTGTATATATTTATAAATTGATATTTAAAATATTTTCCATTTTAATTTTTAATACGTTAAACACTGATAGAAATAACCTACATAAACAAAAGTTCCTTACAGATTTCAATACTTTTAAGGGTATGAAGGAGACCTGAGATCAAAGAATTTGAGCCCCACTGCTATAGAGACATAAAGAAATCGTGTGAGATTGCACTGATGGCCCCAGTTTTTGATCCTTCCTTAAGCTTACTAAAACAGAATTTTTGGACTGGATCCCAGATTCTTTGTCCACCAGAATCGAAGAATAAATCCATGGACAGAAGGTGATATAGCAAAGGTAGAGATTTATTAAAGAACAAGTACAGATTTTCACGTGGGGAGATGGAAAGAGTCCCACAGAATGGACTCCCACATGGGGAGTGAGAAAAGGGTCTCACTGAGTTCCTTTTCCCTATGGCTTATAAAGGCTGTGAAAGGGCAAGGGCTACACCCTCCATCTTGCCCCAGGGTAAGGGCTACGCCCGACATCTTGCCTTGGCCATGTGCTCAGCAAGACTTCTTCCCAGAACCCCGAGCCTCTGCTGGCCATACCCAGGACTTCTTTGAACTAACCAATGACAATCAAGGGAAGTCGCCATAGATATGACCACATCCTGTGTGACAAGACACCGACTTGCGCCTGGCCAATTGGCAGGGCCCACAGTCCTTTCTCCTCCTCTTGCTCCAACCCCCCTATAAAACCTCTCTCCACACAGAGTTTTCTCTCTCTCTCGGTCACTTGGCTTGCCGTTGCATCGGTGAGTGTGGTGGGGGAGCCGAACTAGTTCGAATAAAGACTCTTTCCTTTTGCATCAGACTTGGCTGGCTCTCTGGTGGGCTTTTGGGGATCTTGAAATCTGGGCATAACAGGCTGCAGATCCTGGTGCCCTGATATCCCCTCTAATTGGTCACTATTCCCTTAGACTGGTTACAATAGTAACTCCTAGGCTGGAAGGTTGAACTTCACAAGGAACATGTGATGTTCCCCCCACCCACACACACAAACACCTCCTTCTTCATTGTTTTCCTATTCCCTTTGGGCTTTCTTCTTCTCCTTCTGAATAAAGGGCTTCCTTCTCTTTATTTTGTAAATATAGACCTTTTGCTGTTCCTAGCTCCCTCATTCTATGGAAACTGCCTGTTGCAGCTTATCAGCTTACCTATTCTATGGAAATATACCTTCTGCTACTCTGTAGCCCTGTGCTTCCTCCATGGTCCCCTTAATTTCCAAAATTTCCTAAACCTGTCCTATTTTACCCCTAAAATTCCTGTTTCATTACCATATGCCTTGTAAGCTTATAGTGTCTTTTTCACTGTGAGAGGAACTGAATTCTCCACTCTTTGTTTCTGAATGTGACCAGGTGACTTCACGTGGAGAATGAAAAGCTAGTAGATCAGATGAAATCAGAGGCTTTAAAAAGCACTGGTGAAATTTAACTTAAGTCTGCTATTGAAGTAAGAACCTCCTAGTGTAGGCCACAGGTCACCGGAAAAAGGTGAGAGAATATGAACCAGAGCAGGGCCAAACTAAGCCCAGTCATGATGTGCTAACCTTCCACCTAATTTAAGAAGAATGTCTGAGGTTAGCTGAAATCAATCAAAAATACGATCTTTGTGTTTTGCTGTAGAATAATGCAGTAAAACAGATACAGTGAGACATAGTGAATTGAAACAGGTAACACTATAACTTGAGTTAGAAGAAGAAAAAGAACAAGGGGTAGGATAAGAAAAGACAATAGTAATTTGAAAATCAAGGCAACTAGGAAGATTTGAACACTGATTGTTTATTTAATAAACCTAATGATCTTACTTTCGATGTTGTGAGAAAATACGTGTGTTTATTAAAAATCTCTTTTCTTTTAGATATACTATGTCTAATAATTATGGGGGTGGAGAGAAACCGGTAAAAGTAAGTATATTCATGACTTGATAGCTATTGAACTGGATGGTGAGACAAGGAGATACAGCATATTATTATATTTTCTGCTTTTGAATGTCTTTGGAAAGTTTCATAATAAGTATGTAAAAGAAAATAAGAATGAAAAGAATGTTCAAGAGATATTTTTGCTATGGCTATAGAGCACTACATATGAATTAGCTATAGAAACAGTGACATAAATAGTGTACAAGTGTAGAAGGGCCCAAACTGTTATGACAGGCAATCTGAGAAGGGTATACTGAGTTGAATATAGACTTTCAAATCATCAAAATAAGTTTTTTGTTTTCTTTTTACTACATTAGTCACTGACTGGCTTTGTGACCAGTATTCAACTCTCTGAATCACAATGAACTGCTGGTAAAAGAAAAAAAAAAAAAGGCGTGCTTTGCTAATCAATATGTGGATTAGATAAAATAATATATATAATATATAGAATGAAACCAGTAAATTATATGACAGGGAACACTTATGCAAAAGTTAGAGCTATTACTACTGTTGAGTCTGGTCTATAATGCCTGTGATATATATACACAGGGAAGTTCAACTTCTTGTAATAACGTCACTGAAACAATTGAAATCATTATGTATGTATTATTGTCTACTGAGGCCCAGCATGCGGAATCACTCGAGACCCAGACCCGCTGCACCTGCGGGACCCAGACTGACTCCCACCATGCCAGCGGGACCCAGAGTCAAGTCCCCGCCTACCTGCGCACTCCTTGCCATGCACGCAGCCCCATCTACCCACATGCACCTCGCGCGCGCACAGCCTCCTGGTGACGGTCTTTGGTCGTTACAGTGTTAGGGCCATTGGGTTTGTATAATATAGATAGTATATGATAACAAACCTCACTATAATTAAAATTGAATTTGAAATAAAAGATGTAAAAACATGTCTCACATTTTGTTGTTACTCTTCCCCCAAGGATATTTTTCTCATTGATTTTTTAGAGTGAGTGGGAGAGAGAGAGGGAGAGAGAGAGAGAAGCATCAATATGAGAGAGACACATAGATTAGCTGCTTCCTGCACACACCCCAAAGAGGGCCAGAGATTGAACCTGCAACCTAGGTAGGTGCCCTTGACTGGGAATCAAATCCATGACGGACGCTCTAACCTTTTAGCAACACCGGTCAGGGCCATGTCTCTAATTGTTAGATGGTATTGGCAGCTAAAACACTAACTTATATGTGGTTAATGGATGCTGATGAAAATATTTAGATTGTTGCAATACATTTTTTTTCTTTTTAATGCCCACATTATTCACATATCTTATTTGTTAACATTTGTTTTGAGCATCACAAAATTTTTTTTCATGAGATATATAACTATCAATATATTTTAAAACTTTTGAAAGTCAGAGAACCAAACATCCAAGAGTAGCTGCCAGTAAAAAAAAAATCCAAAATTTTGTTCTGCATCACTGAAGTGTTTTAAAAGCACTTCAAGGTGCTCTATAGATAGTTCCAATCTGTATTTACTTTAGACTCAACTATAGTTCAAATGATAAGTGTCTAACAGTAAATATTTTATACTTATGAAACAAGAGAGTTTAAAAGGTTTATTTTCCAACTTCCAAGATTATAGCAAGGGGCTGAGAGACAAATTAAAAAAGATTTCTTAAAGTGCCACTCTATATTCCCTTGTTAATTGCTGTGTAATATAGTAATGTGTATTTTCTAAATTTTTTAATAATGGTCAGTTCTATTATAAAAAATAAAATAAATGAACAAGAGGAACAAATGAAGAGAAAAGATAAAACTAAGTATAGCTAACCAAAGGAAATAGCTTAAAGACACAGGTAAACCTCATAAGATCTCTTAAGAACAGATAGAAAAAGTGATCTCTAGTTAAATTAGAGATGAGTCAAAATATAACATATATGAGTCAAATGAGGTCTAAAAGAAGTAATTAATTAATATTAATTACATGTAGGAAGGGATGGCAGTAGCAAATACATCTTAAATATCCATAAGGGACATTTGGTGTCTCTTCCATACTAATAGCTAGGACATCCTTAAATTAGCCACCCAATGGTGACATCCACTCTGGCCCCATATGTCTTCTGCCCAATGCACAGTGACAACATCATAGCAGCTCATCAGGTGTCTGCAAATTACAATGTAGCTGGATGTACTTGCTTCTGCATAATTTCTACTGAGCAAACACAATTTGACTCCATATACATATATGTGTGTGCATGTGTATGTGTATCTATAATAATAAAAGTGTAATATGCAAATTGACTGAACAGCTGAACGGCGAAATGACCATCCAGATGACTTTCTGTATGACCTTCCAGATGACATTCCAGACAAAGCCGGGACTGCAAGGCCTGAGGCAGCTGGGGCTGCTACGGCTGAGGCAGCCAGGGTTGCAAGGGGTTGGAAAGGCCTACCCTTGCACAAATTTCATGCATCGGGCCTCTAGTTTGGTTCAGCTGCGATGGCCTCTCACTTACCATGAACTTGTATCCTCACACTATTAATGGGGAAGGTTGATGAAGCAAAGAGGGAAACAAGACACTTAGACCCTGCACAATACAGAATTTAGGAGATGTGGTTCTTTGTCCTGCTTAAACCCTCTCCTAAACATGTTAATCTACCCATCTATTTCCCTTTTCTTCTGCTATGCTAAATACATTCAATAAATTATGTAATTCAAATTCTCATTATTGGTCTATGAGTCTTTCTGTTGACCTCTGGGATAGCCAACTTGGTAGTGTGCACATCCTATATAATAAAAGCCTAATATGCAAATTGTCCCCTTGACTGAGAGTTCTGCCTGGAGGTTGACTGATTGTTATGATGTGTGCTGACCACCAGCGGACAGTGCAGAACATGGTGGGCAATGAGGACAGTGGATGGCAGTGGAAGTGCTGCAGGACTTCAATGAATGTGGGACCATGATGAGATGGTGGAGCAGTGAGTGGGCAGTGCCAGGCCACAGCGGGTGCAAGCCACTGGTTGGGCGGGGGGGGGGGGGCGGGTGGGGGGGGGGGGGGGGGGGGAAGGGAGCTGATTGCCCCACGACCCCACAATCTAATCACCCCACCGCCACCAGGCTCCCAGGCACTGACACTGAGGGAGCCATATGGAGGCCCAATGCCCTACCAATCTGATTGCAGGGTGACCAGCTGCAATGGCAGAGGGTGGGGCCTCCACTCAGCTATCTCAGAGCCTGGGAGCCAGGCAGCATCGGTGGCAGGGGGATCAGCAGAGTGATTGGGCCTCTGCAGGTGGTGACCAGGTGGGGCTGTGGGGGGCGGGGCCACTGCCCAACACCCAGGTGCTGAGGGAGAAAGGACAAATAGCAATATAAAAATATTTCTTCTAATTACTTTCCTTTCCATGTGCACGAACCCAGGCACCAGGCCACTAGTAAGTGTATATGTGTGTGCACATCAGTATATATGCAAGCATGTGCATATTATATACTTACCTGAAAATAAATATTATCTTTTATATATTACATATAAAAGTAGTATGTTTATATAGATATATAAAACAATATAAGCTGTGGTATTGTTAGAAAAACATTAATATTGA
>NW_006294761.1:151568-151883 GCF_000327345.1 Myotis davidii | reverse complement strand
AATGTACTACTTTTATCACAATATTTGTATTGAATTTAGGATTAAAATTTTTATTTTCAAAGCAATAAAATTTGAAGCACAGTTCAATACTACATTCCTGTGTACTTTTTATCCTAATTACTTTTCTTAAGTAACATAAGACAGGTCTATGTTAACATATAAAATTAGGTAATGTGTTACATATGGTTAATATACTATAATGCATTATCCTAATATGTATAAAAAGCCAGGGGCCGTCATGATCGAAACAACCAGAGGTATAACCAAACAGCAGGTTGAGTGGGGTGACAAAGCCAGCAGGGCAGTTAGTAAGGA
>NW_006294761.1:150674-151444 GCF_000327345.1 Myotis davidii | reverse complement strand
CCAGGCCAGCAAGGGTGGCAGTTAGGGGTGATCAGGCTGGCAAGGTGGGCAATTAGGAGCCAGTGGTCCCGGATTGTGAGAGGGATCCTGGATTGATGGACAATCAAACTTCATTTTTACAAGTGAAAATCTTTTCTAATTTCTTTAACAAAAAAGGTCAACATTAAAAAAATCAAAGTAGCAGAGTACAAACTACAGAGGAATTTCATTCAATAATTTTGATCAATTACTAAGCATTGAATAACCTGTACAATAAAAATTTTAACAATTTTTAACAAACATAGCAAATATGATGAAACAGTTTTAATTTTAAAAAGTTTTATTGAAAAACATAGAATCAAAGTGATCTAAAAGTAAAAGTATAATTTGATCAGTATTAAATTCATCAGATAATTTCATATACCTATATTATAAAATGCTTTGTTTTATATTAAAGCACTTATGAGCTCTTTTGCAGTATTTTATTATTTTCTTACATATTCCACAATATGCCCAATAGGTCTTTAAAATTTCTTTTTCTAATAGTGATATTTACCATAAAACTAGCTAAATAATTGAACATTTCATTTCACTTCAGCACTAACTAGCTTATAAAGATCACCTATGGAGTGCTATTTATATATATATTTTTCAAACAACAAATTTCTGAAATTTTAATGTCTGTTTTGTAGAAGAGTATGTTAAATCCCATGTCAAGCTGTTAGATTTCTCTGATGAATATTGTAGAGGTATGTCTCTTGGCACTCTTAAAATAAATAAATACATATATA
>NW_006294761.1:148016-149593 GCF_000327345.1 Myotis davidii | reverse complement strand
TCCAGACCTGCTATCTGTGACTGGGGGAGACGGGGCAGGCACCGCGGGATCAGGCGTGCCATCTGCCACCAGTGGAGCGGGCCTAAGCCAGCAGGTGGTTATCTCCTGAGGGGTCCCAAACTGTGAGAGGGCACAAGTGGGGCTGAGGGACGGGACACCCCCCCTGCCAGTGCACAAATTTTTGTGCACCGGGCCTCTAGTATATATATATATATTACTGATAGTGGAAAATCTCTCTCATTTCAAGAAAGTGAATTGTTACTTAATTCACTTTAAGTCATTTTAGTTAAAATGTATCTCATGTACAATATTAGATATGAAGCCACAAAAGTTAGTAAACTATTTTTAGCTCTGGCAAAGCTTGGACTCCTGAGTAATCTTTCAGTCCTAAAAGTATTCTAGCTTCCAAACTTCCAAAAAGACAGTGCAGCCACCAGATTATCATTCCATTTTGAGTAGAGTAATATGTCCCTTCCAAGCCTGTGCTCATTGGGCAACATGGCCATTTCATCATCACCTTTTCCCGTTTCTTGTCCTCCTTCCAAATGGACTGACCCAGGGGTGCCTAGTGGACTCTGACTGTTGAACTCCTGTTGGTTTTCATCCCCAGAAGGCTATCTGAACCCTAAAAGAGGCCCAGTGATTCCTTCTGCATTTTCCAAGAGGCCCTAGCCTAGAAAGGGTGGAATTCATACTCCCCTGGTCAGCACTGTCAGGGCAGGACCGTATTTAAGGGCCACCCTCAGAAAGATAGGTCATTGCGATGAATTTCCCTCTGTTTGAAAAATAAAAGAGTTGAAATGCAAAATAAAATAGGATGAAATGGAGGTAATTCAGCGGAAGAAAGCTAAAACAAAACAGAACATGCCATAGTGAAATATTCAGTCAGTGGGTTCATGTTATTCCTTTATAGCCTGAGTTATATTTTATATTTTTATATTATTTCTTATACTCTGAGTTTAATGTTAAATTTAACAGTTCATCAAGTTTCTGAATTTGCTATAGCATATCATTAATACTGCAGCAAAACTCATGGTATGTAGATCTTCACAAAAGTTCTTAGGTAATTTACTGCTAAATATAATTTTCTAGACATAGCTTTAAAAAATTTCTTCACTGCTATAGATGACTCATGAATATTTAAAATACTTGCCAGCTAGTATTTAAAGTACTAGCACTAACACAAATAGTTGAAAAACATAAACAAATTTTATTTTAGCCAAGAACTCATATTTATTCTTGCACAGGAATTGTCATGATTTATTTTGACTGCATTCCCAGTGGAATAAGTATTTTAGGAGATCCAACATCAGGAAACTAGTTGTAGAAGAAAAAAAATAAAAGCAATATTTAACCATTTCAAATCAGCAAATCAATATAATAGATAAAATCATATATTTGCACAGCAAAATATTATTTGCTTTTAGCCCAAATTTACTGCTGGTAAAAAAGCTTCTCTGGACTTTTTGTAAAAAAAAAGACACATTGTAGTGCTTTCTTATTTTATGATATGATTGCATAATTTCCGACTCCAGTGTCTTTCAGCCATATCATATATGCAAATCATAAGACTTTAA
>NW_006294761.1:142118-147956 GCF_000327345.1 Myotis davidii | reverse complement strand
CAGCATGAAGTCATCTCTTAGTCCACTTATTATTTTAACATTCTATTCTAGATATCTTTTGATGCTTATTGCTTTGGGAACAATTTTACGTGTTGTTTTCTTTGTGGAGGTAAAGGTTGTTATTTATGTTTCCCTGTATGTACCATAACATCATGAACAATTTCTCAGTGGTATTTGGCTAAAATCAAAGTTTGTTGAAAGAAGTTTTAAAAATTTCTTAAATTATGTTTCTCCATCTTTCTAATCTCATACAAAGAAAAACACCAAAGGAGGAAGGGAAAGTATACATTTAAACACTGTTTTTTGGATTAGACTATGAGAGCAAGCAAATATAAAGGATCATATTGTTATTGATAATGCTGACACTTATATTGTGAACAATAAAAGTTTTTATTTCCCACACACAAAAAAATACTACTAAATCATACGGGAAGTTAATCAGGTAGGAAACTATGATTAAAAAGAAAAGAAGATGAGCCATTGCAAAAATAAACAAATTTTTGCAGTTTTTGAACTAAATGAAATTATACTATCAGAAAAGAAGATTTACCTACAATGACTTAAATCTACACAATCTTGAGGAAAGTTTTTTACTTTACTTCAAATGAAACTTTCATTTCAGTAGGAGTCCCAGACAATGGGAGAAGGATAATATGCAAATCTTTATGTAAATGTAAGTTTTATTGGGTGTTGTTTGTTTGTTTTTAAATAAAGCAACCAGATAGGAAGAAAGGCAATGATAGTTAATTTATTCACTTCCTTTCAAGACCTATTGTGCCAATTAAGAATAGTTTCAATTCCCAGAAAAATAATTATAAATGTATACATAAATGGTAAATGTACCTATGTTTTTTAAAGTTTATAGATTTCTATTATTGTAAAGAAAGACTGGGTTATTATCATGGGATACACAGAGAAATGTGTGCCCTAAAAAAGTAAAGATCAATTCAAATGTTCATATTAATTCTGAGCTAAATGTGGATTGATTGATCAATTAATAAATTCAATAAACTTTTATAGAGTAACTATTCTAATCTCCACAGTAAAAGAAAGGAAAAAACGCATATGACATAATTCATTCCCTCAAGGAGTGCAATCTGATGAAAAAGACAGACAGATATAGTGTATGAATAATAGTATTAAGTCAGAATACTTTTTTTTATTATTCTCTAGATGCTCTAGGTCTAGGTGCATAAAAAGGTAAAATAACAGAATGAGGGAACAAGAGTATAAATAGATTTTGCAGAAGGAAGTGCTATTTCAAAGATCTGTTAGCATGTTAGCATCAGTGTGTTCTGTTTGTGTATTGCTTGCAATAATCACACAGTAATTAGAGCAGCGGTTCTCAACCTGTGGGTCGTGAACCCTCTGGGGGTCAAATGACCCTTTCACAGGGTTGCCTAAATACATCCTGCATATCAGATATTTACATTACGATTCATAACAGTAACAAAATTACACTTATGGAGTAGCTATGAAAATAATTTTATGGTTGGGGATCACCACAACATGAGGAACTGTATTAAAGGGTAGAGGCATTAGGAAGGTTGAGAACCACTGACTTAGAGTATTCAAATTATAACTTTATTCTATCTTACACTTCTGGAGATTGCTGCTTCCAGGTGCGCAATATTCTCTAGGATTCCCTTAGTCCATCTTTATATGGTTGCTGGGGCCGGAGCTACACAGAAGTCTCCCTTATTCATGTTAATGTTGGTTAATGCTATAGAGGAACTGAAACCAGAGCTGGGTTTTTCAGAAAAATATATATATATATCTAAAACACAAACCCTATGATGCCTTTTCATGTTGTATGGCTTTCCTCATGTTATGATGGTTTGGTTTCAGGTATTGGCATCCCCACAGAGCAAGGCAGTTATCTATGGCATTGGTGACAACTGGCCTCGCGAGGTGTCACTTTTCCTCATTTCCACTATATTCCATAAACTAGGCAAATCGCAAAGCTCTGCCCAGCTTCCAGAGGAGGGATTTGCAAGAAGAACATGTGTAATGGGACATGTTGTGTCAGATATGTTACATTTTGAATGCGTGAATCAACAAAGAAGAGAGAAGCAGGGCATTTTTGTTAGCAGCATGTGAAAAACATGTAGTTAGGTTCCCACCATTCATTGCATCTTTCCTCTATAAGCTGCTGTTCTAGTTCCAGGGGCAAAATATAATTTAGCTGAGCTGAGCCAATAAAAAAAACACCCCATTCTTATGGCCAAAGTGGTTGCTTCAGGGTTGGGCACATGCCCTAATTTGTCACATGGGGAGGACTTTAAAAAGACATTTTCCATGATTAAAAAACACACTTCCTTTTTTCTCAAATATGTAGAAAGTTTGCTGTAGTCTAATATCTATTTGAAATCTTTAGTTAATGAATAAAACATGCATTAAAATAAATTTATTACTATCATAGGCAAGTAAGTCAGATGAGTGGAAATTATGCCTTTGCTACTTTATTTAGTCCTGGGAATGAATAAACTCTGAAGTGCACCTACCTTCCAAGTATGTGAGTTAATAATTTAATGAACAGAGTTTTCTAGAAACATAAATATACCACAATAATTTATTTAGGCTTCTGGATGCAGACAAAATGATATAATTAATTAATTTGTAATAGATATAGGAAGATTGATCTAATATTTGCTTCAGAAAAATAAGCTTAAAAGCAATATGGGACATGAATTGGAAACAGACAAAACTGCAAAGCAGTTATGAGATGGCTGCAGTGGTGCAAGCAGTTAAAAATGGAGTAATTTACACCGTAGGAGGGTTGGGATGGGAGCAGATATGTAATATAGGAGAGACATTAGAAGGTATATTTGACTTTTAAAATCCTAGGATTTTCTTGACTAGATAGTGGTATAATTCAGAGATATGGAACAGGAAGAAATGCTTGATTCAGGGGGAAAATGTGTTTCCAGTTAAGAATTTACTATATGCAAAACATTTTTCCCCCCTCAGATCTCTGGTTATAGTTTCTTCATTTATTTAAAAGTGTTTCTTTTAATATTTATTCTACTGTAGTCTTTACGATTATAGAGAAACTGACTTGATGACAGGCCTATCTACATATATAAAAGCCTAAGTGATCATCACAACCAAACGGACAACCGTACAGGCTGGCAGGGGGGTTAGTGAGGAACGACCAAACGACTGAGCATCAGGCTGCAAAGATGGCGGCACCCACAGCCAATAAGGAGGTAATATGCTAATTGACTGTCCCACCCTCAAAGATAGCTGTGACCACAGCCAATAAGGAAGGAATATGCTAATTGACTGCCATGCCCTCAATGATGGCAGCACCCACAGCCACAAGAGGGCAGTTGTGGGATCGGGCCTAAACCGGCAGTGGGACATCCCCTGAGGGGTCCCAGATTGGAGAGGGTGCAGGCTGGGCTGAAGGATAAACCCCCACCCCCCTGCTCAAATTTCATGCACCAGGCCTCTAATAGGAAATAATAAGACACAGACCTTGTCCTTGAAGTGGGCTTAGAAAGTTTTTTGTTTTGTTTGTTTGTGTTTCTTTGTTTTTTTAATTCTAACAACAGATTTACTGACTTTACTTTGTGTTTTAATATATTTTATAAAAATAATAGTGGAATTTAGGGTAGAACGGTTTCTGTTATTTCTTTTCACACTTTTGTCTTATCTCAGTAGTTCAGTCTAACTTAATATTCATTTTTATGCATTACACGAGAACTAAGGTGGGCAAAATAATACACACCTTCCATACTTCCTCTTAAAAGTGGGCATTATTTAGTTGGTGACTCTTCACTAAAATACTTATAAATACTGATACATTTTCCAAAGGCCAGGGGTCTCAGGCAATTCTCTCCCAGGGCACGCACCCAGGGAGATTATGCAGCCCTCCCAGGCGTTTAAACAATTTCTGACTGGTAAACTGTAATCCCGGATAAAGTGTGCCAAGAGATTAGCAGCATGGGTTTGCTGTTATTGCTGTTGTTATTTTCCCTGCTGGGTAGAAACTAAATATCATCTTCCCAGGTGACAAATAGGTCCCAGCCAGGCAATGCACACTAAGTCTTAGATGTAGCTTCCAGATTGTATGGGTATATTTGGCACAAGTTAAAATATTGTGAAAATTTTAATAACCTTATCTACCTGAATAAAATGAATTAAGAGTCTCTGCTGTGATTTCATTGTGGCTGCACCTCTTCTTCCTCATGCTATTTCTGGAAAAAAAAAAAATCCTAAAATGTCTCCTGAGATTTAATCTAGTCCTGGAATACAGACATTATTGGTTTTTCTCAAACTAATATGAGGACACCAGAGGAAAAATATAAGGTTTATACACACAAAGTTTAGATATGTTACCTTTTAGATTAATGCAAACATTATAATACAGTAGTATACTTTAAATGCAGAGTGGTAAGTCTGGAGAAAAAAAAAAAAAACTCCAAATGCACTCATTTCTTCTTGAAACATCAAAAGAAAATTATAATTAAGTAAGAAACTGTTACCCTGTTCCTCAAGTTTCTACATGCTATTGTTTTGATTAATTTGATGTTAGGTACCTCCAGGAACAATATTGTGTTATTTTTATTATAGATAAACATTAATAAACGGCTATTTTTACATTGTTTCTTTCTGTTCATTTTTCTCCTTTTCTCCTCTTCAATCATGGCAAATCGATAAAACCAATCATCATATTTCTCGGTTATACTCTTAAAGAGGTTTTTATTTTCCAGTGGATGCTAGATGATATTACTGCTGAATGTGCAGGGAGATAATTTGATCCCACATGACTGTTTTACCAAGCTAACCCAATCGCTGCCTTTGCTAGGGAGTCTACAACAATAGGCCAAAGAGCATGTCTCCCAAGACAGTTTTAACACAATATAATGCTGCAGGTTTTATAACTTTGAAAGAAAACAATACATTAAATTCTACATCTTAGTTTTCCCACCCCCAGTTTGAGGAAGCACCATTGTTGAACTGATTAAGGTAGTATTGGTAGTGGTAGAGTATAAAAATCCAACCAAAAGGAGTCCCCTAAAATTTAGTCTAGTCATTTGTACCCAGGGAGAAATCCCAACACAATGTGGATGATTGCAGTCCAAAAGGTTTTATTTTATCTCAATTAAAGCGTGTTTTCAAAATGCTTTCTTTAGAAATCGGATTAAATAAGGACATTTCTCCATAGACAAGGAATAACCAAAAGAGTAGTTATTTTATTAAAAACAACTTCATGCAATATTGCAGCTTTCTTTGTTGAGTCTTTTTGAATTAATAAATTAACTTAGACAACAAATGTTGGAGAGGATGTGGAGAAAAAGGAACCCTTCTGCACTGCTGGTGGGAATGCAGACTGGTGCAGCCACTGTGGAGAACAGTATGGAGCTACCTCAGAAGACTAAAAATGGAACTCCCATTTGACCCAGCGATCCCACTACTAGGAATATATCCTAAAAACACAGAATGACCATTCAGAAAGGATACATCCACCTCTATGTTCAATCCCCAGAAGGGAAGTAGGGGAGGGCGGGGGTAAGGGGAAGATATCAACCGAAGGACTTGTATACATGTATATAAGCCAAACCAATGGACATGGACAACAGGGGGATGGGAGCATGAGTGTGTGTGAGGGGGGAGGTTGAGGGTTAATGGGGGGGGGGGGGATAAGGACACATTTGTAATACCTTAACTAATAATAATAATAAAAAAAAAATTAACTTAGGATCCAATTAAGGCCTTTGATAGAGAACATTCAGTTAATGATATTTTAAGCTCCATTGCAATAGGCAAGACTTTCTATTTTCTATATCATATCTTTATGTCCCCCTTCCCTACAAATTTTTTACCACCATA
>NW_006294761.1:135402-142066 GCF_000327345.1 Myotis davidii | reverse complement strand
ATATATATATCACCCATGTATTTTTTTTCTTCATTCAGCACTGCTTCGAATTATACTGATGGTGTTGAGTGTGCATTGAGTTTACTGAGTCAAGGAACTTCATGGTAAAAACACACATTGCTACCTACTATCCATTACCATAAATAACTGACACAAATATATTTGCATATACATATCTTATGAAACTATATGAATGTTTCTTTATATTATTCAAGAATATGAATGTGTATATACATACACTTGCCCACACAAATATTTTCAAATTAGTCTCTTCAATGACTACACCAGCCTGTTTCCATTCTCTGTTAAACATATGTCAAATTAAATGTCTTTAGTGCTTATAAAATTGATAAGGATTTAAATAAAATAATAAATTATATATTATATTAAATATTTTCAATTACAAACTCCTTTTGGTCTTAAAGATGTGATCACATGGCAGTATACTAATGCTGAAACTCAAGTGATACATATTCAATATAGATTTTATATATATTTGATAGAATATATACACATTTATACTAAATGCATGTAAAGATAGAAAAAATATATAAATTACTTATGAAATCTGATGGAAATAACTACCTGGGAGAATATTTACATTCTCTATCAAATTTGAAGTGTGGTGTATCCATATATTTGTTTTGATTTTAATTTATTTATATATATTTATATGTATTTTTCCAAGGTGAGTGGTAATCAAATTTAATTGATAAAATAAGACGTATTTTTTCTGACCAGCAATCATTTAAAATAAATGTTTTTATGCTAAAAATAAAACTGAAATAAAAACACAAACATCCATGAATGGGAACATTATTAATAGTACTTGCCAGAGTAATAAGATACTATATGCAACTATCATTAGGAAATAGTTCAATAGAAACATAAATGAAAAATAATATGGGATGCTTTTACTAGGAATTGCAAATATGTATTCTATCTGGTTTCAGTGGGAAACAGATAGAAAATTAGTAAAACTTTGAAAAATGAGGATATTTGATTAACAAAGATATCTTTTTTCCATTATTCCTTCACTGAATCATTCATCTAAAAGCAAGCAAAATGTCATCCTGTCATAATTCTATTTTCAACTGGCAATGGCAATGTAAAAAATAGAAAATAATTTAACTTCTACATTTATTAATTTTTTTCTTTGGTAATTTAACTTGCTGAGTTTGCAAACTATTGAGTTTGAGTGCCATATATCAACTTAAAAACACTTCCTGGTTTCTATCTAAAGCATTCATAGTGCCAAGGATAGATTGAGCAAATGCATAAACCAATAAAGTTATTTTAAAAGAAAATCATTAATCCAGAATCATGACATGATAAACTCACAACTTTTAAGAAGGAGAAGGAATTATTCCATTATAAGCCTTTAAAAGATGATTTATGGAATAATTCAAATAATAGAAAACTAGAAATAAATATTAAAGTAAAATAGAAATAATTCCTAAACTTAATTTTCTAAGGACTTTTTAAATGGCAAAAAGTAATTATTTTAGTAATCACTACACTAACAAAATTACTGCAGCAGAGGGACTAATTAGTCCTCTCAGTTTTTCTCTTCTCACAAAGTTGAAATCATAGGATATAAAATTTTGTGTACTTTGTTTTGCTTCATAGTAATATATATATAATATATATATTTTCCATGTTGCCACATCATCTTTCAATTTTAATTTGCAATAACTCCACTTTTCATGGATGCAAACCTCACCTAGAGAAAGGGACACGGAAGGTCTCTGAAGGTCTCTGAAGTCTCTTTTATAAGGTGCTAATCATATTCATGAGGGTTCCACCCTCACTACATTGTCACCTCCTAAAATCCTAAAGTAAGTATCCTAGTAGCCCATTTTCCTATTGTTGGGTATTTTGATTTTTCTACGTATTTCCAATTACAGATGATATCATTTATTTTTTATTAAATGTATTGGGGTGACATTAGTTGATGGGATCATATAGGTTTCAAGTGTACACCTCTATGATAACATAATTTAAATCATTTTTACTTAAATTATGCTATTTTTTATATCATGTTATATAAGTCATTATTAAACTTGATTTATTGGGAAAATGGTTCCCTCAGTACATTTGGGCTGCTATACTAGGTTGCTTACAAGAAATCAGAAATGTTTTTCTCACAGGTCTGGGAGCTGTGAAGTCCAAGAACATGGCACTGACAGATTCAATATCTGGCGAAGGCTCTCTCAGGGGCAGCAGTCTTCTTGCAACCTCATGGGGAGGAAGGGACAAGGGTGGCCTCTGCAGCCTTTTTTGATAAGGACACTAATCATATTCATGAGGATCCCACCCTCACTACTGAAAGAATAAAAAGTGCTACAAGCCGCACAAACCGAGCCGCCTGTTTTATCTCAACTCCCCAGGCTCCCCCTCCCCAGGCTTCCCCCTCTTAGAGATGCCAGGGACGGGGAACAAAGGGAGTGCAGGCCTTGAGGCTGCCCTCAGAGATAGCCCCGGTCACAAGGAGGAGGCTGAGTAAACCGAGAGCGCCAATCAACCATTAAGATAAACAGGTTGTAAAAACACCGGGCAGGGATAGGAGGGAGTTTCACACCCTATTGAGACACAAAGCAGGGTCCTTTGGAATTTCTTTGTTCCCCTATTACCCTCCTGCATGCAGCCCCTCCCTGATGTGTGATTTTTGCCTATAAATATCTGAAAGACTTTTTGCCCGGGGCCCAACTCCGCTCCTGCGTGAGTTTCGAGTTGAGCCCCAGCGCGCTGGAATAAAATCTCTTGCTGTTTGCATCAAGTGACGTCTCCTGCGGTTGATTGGGGTCGCCGCCAGTCTGCAGGACAGAGTGAGGGTCCCATTTCGGGGGTCTCACACTACCATATCAAATAAAATCCCCACCTTCAAATACCACCTCTTTTCATCAGGTTTCAATGTATATATTTTGAGAGGGCACAAACATTTAGTCTAAATGGTATAAATGAATTAAGGGTTTAAGGTTATGTTGCCAACATATTTTCAAAAAGATAACTCATATTTATAACATCAATAGAAAGATATAAGTAAAGTATGCTTTATTACATGTTCTCAAAATGTTATGTTTAATTAAAAAGCTGTAATTGAAGGGGCGAGTCGTCGCGGGGCCTATGTGGGCCAGCCGCCGGGCCCCATGAGACACAGCCTGACCACGCTGGGCCTCAGGCCAGGCACCGACTCCCCAGCCCACGGCAGTGGAGGCAGGGCGGGGCGCGTGCCCTTGCCCGAGGAGAGGAGGCTCCTGTGTAATGAGACACCGGCTCGCGCCTGGCCAATTGGCAGGCGCACAGTCCTTTCTCCTCCCCTTGCCCCAACCCCCTATAAAACCTCTCTCCACACAGAGTTCTCTCTCTCTGCCACTTGCTGCTGTGCCAGTAAGGGGGGGAAGGGGAGCCAAACCTAGGTTTGAAATAACTCTTTGCTTTTGCATTGGACTCGCTGGCTCCCTGGTGGGCCCTTGGGAATCTTGAAATCTGGGCACAACAGTAATAAGCTACAATTCAAACATTTCTATTTTACATCCCCAATATGTTTTTACTGATTGTATTAAGTTTATTCAATCAATTTTTGCTCAGTAATGTTTTTAGTACTGTGTTAATATTCTTTCATTATTTTTATCTTATAATTAAATTACTATCATATTTTGTAATAAGTTACTATCTAATTTTGTAAAAATAATGTAAAATATAACAATCTGTTATATTTCTTTTTCAGTTGTGATCTTTTTATTATGAAAACACATTAATGCCATTAAACCATTAATATTTCAATATTATGACCATTATGATAGTTTTGTTTATAAGAAACATTTTTAACAATAATATTTAACCTATGTAAATAGAGAAGACTTATTACTATGCAGAATTTTCCATCTTAATATCTCCATTGCCAATATGATATCTAAATCAGGTTAACAAGAGCATATCTGCCTTGAAGAAAAATTTTTTTTCACAGCTATAAATATAGGTGTAAAAATTGTGTACTTTCTGATTTAATATATATATTTATCTATCTGATTGAATAATCTAACTAAAAATGTTTCTTTCATCAGGAAGAATATAAACAACTATGGCTTATGTTTTTGCCCTTGCTCACATCAAGCTAATTTGAAGAGTTCTGGCCAATATATTAAGAAGAAAGAAAAGTGAGTGTCATTAGCTGCAGACAGCTTTTAAGGTACAGAAAATGCCCAAAATTTATGATCAAAATTTGTCAATCACTTAGACTCATAAAAGCTTTTTACATTAATTAAAACAATTCAACAAGAATTTATTACATACCTACTATATGTCTTTGTTTCAATATTAGAGAAAAAAGGTCTCTTCAGTGCATTTACAAGTACCCATTCCCCGTTTTCCTTCATTTGAGGTTTCCACTACATACTGTCACTTTCATCTAGGTCAGTGATTTTCAACCATTTTCTTCTAATGGCACACATAAACTAGTTACTAAAATTCTGCAGCACACCAAAAAATATATTTTTGCAACCTGACAGAAAAAAAGAGGTATAATTTTTGATTCATTCACACTGAACAGCTAATTTTTTGTGTTGGCTGTTGTCATTTTTTTATAGTTAACAATCAAAGGGGAAATAAGACAATGCCCATGACTAGTCAGGTATTGCATGCTTAAAAATTCCTGCAGCGCACCGGTTGAAAATTGCTGTCCTATGTAGTAAGCTTCTCCCTTTCTATCTTATTTTTGAAAAACAAAGTTAAAATTTAAAAAAAAAGCAACAACTTGTAAGCATGCTCAAGTTTTGTTCTTTTTAAATAAGTCCTCCTAATCCTGCCTGAATAACTCACCTAGCTGTTAACCTACCTTTTATCTGTTTCTGTGCACAGATAAAAGGTAGGGTCACAGCTGGGTGAGTTATTCAGGCAGAGAGAAAAGAGACAAACTCCTAATTGCAGCTTCCTCACCTGCGAATATTGGTCCAATGCCTTGTTTCTACTTTGACTACTTTTCAGAAGAAAAATATCATTTTAAAAATAAAAATGACCATTATATTTTCTTAGCAATCATTCCTTCCACCAATATTAAATCTGGTCAAACAGTATTAGACACCTATTTCTGATAGTATTGACTTTAAACTATTTGAGGAATGAATCTTAATCATTCTACTGTTCCCACTACTAAGCCTATAATATTCATATAGTGGGAGTTCCACAGGTATCTGTTGGATAATAGATGGCCAGAACAAATAAAAAAAATACAAATTAAGTTTATGTTAGTTTTAAAATCTAATCACTATTTAATTCAATTCAACCATTGACAGGTGGGGATACTCACCACTATACTAACGAGGAAGAAGACTTCAATTCAACCATTGAGATCCTACTATCTGGGAGGCACTATGATAGGACCTGGTAGTGCAGAGACAAACTAATAAAAAGTTATATCATTAGACTTAATGATCACTAGATGTAAATAAATTTATTATAAAATGATTAAAACAAATCATTAATTTAGCACAAGGAATAAAAATGGCAGTATAAATCAGATGCAATGTTTCTATAAAGAAGTATATGAAGGATTACTCAATACCATAGATGAAAGAATAGTATATTTAACAGAAATGGGCAAATAAGGGAATACTGAGTAAGTGACTTTGAAATAAATCTTAGAAAAGTATATGTTCTTTAGGTAGACTAAGATAAAAACCATTTGGACAGGGAGAGGGACATGTAAAAAGAATACAAAACTCTTAAATAATGAATAAAGACAAGTAAAGTGTGGGGGTGCTATCAAAAGTGAGGAGTCATTAGAGTGAGATGATTCCAGAAATAAATTCTTAGTAAGTACAGTTTATTTATTATCTTGGAGGTAATGGGGCTATATTGAGGGGTGAGTTGGTCATATATGTAATTCTGAAAGCAAACTGAGAGAAGGATTGGAAAATAGAGAAAGTGAAGAAACATTAAAATGTACTTTTGGCAGGGATTCTGCTAATTTTTTTCAATTTATTATTCTACTTTTAATCCTAATATTTATAAGTATAATTAACAGTATAATCTTAGAGAAGAATAGTCTAGGGCTGTGGTCAGCAAACTGCAACTTGCAAGCCACATGCGGCTCTTTGGCCCCTTGAGTGTGGCTCTTCCTAAACCTTAGGAGTACCCTAATCTATATATATAAAAGCCTAAGTGACCATTCGACCTATCTACCGTTTGATCATTGGACCGGTAGCTATGACGTGCACTGACCACCAGGGGGCAGATGCTCAGTGCACAGTCATGGAAACATGGAACAGACAAATGAATCTCAAAGGGAAAGTGAGGGAGGCAGGAAGAGATTAACCAAAGATCTTACATGTATACTGGTGGGATCCCTCAGCCTAGCCTGTGGGCATTGGGCTGAAACTGGCCTGGTGCACAGATTTGTGCACCAGTGGGGCACCTCCAACTGGCCTGCGGGGATCAGGCCAAAACCGGCATTTTGGCATCCCCTGAGGGGTCCCAGATTGCAAGAGGGCGCAGGCCAGGCCAACGGACCCCACCGGTGCACGAATCTGTGCACTGGGCCTCTAGTTAAGTTAGTAACAATGTACCTACCTATATAGTTTAAATTTAAAAAGTTTGGCTCTCAAAAGAAATTTCAATCATTGTACTGTTGATATTTGGCTCTGTTGACTAATGAGTTTGCCAA
>NW_006294761.1:129670-135307 GCF_000327345.1 Myotis davidii | reverse complement strand
ACCATAGACAATATATAAATAAATGGACATGGCTGTGTTCCAATAAACTTTACTTATAAAACAAGAATAATCCTATATAATAAAAGCCTAATATGCTAAGTGTCCAATCGTCTAGTGACAGGTCAACTGTTCAACCAATCAAAGCGTAATATGCTAAGGCCACCCAACCGATTGCTATGATGTGCACTGACCACCAGGGGGCAGATGCTCTAACCAGTAGGTTAGCTTGCTGCTGGGGTCCGGCCGATCAGGACTGAGCAAGACAGGCTGGACATGCCTTGGAACCTTCCCGTGGTCCCTCCCTGGCTGGCCAACCTCCCGCATCCCTCCCTGGCCTCGATCGTGTACCAGTGGTGTCCCTCAGCCTGGCCTTCTCCCTCTTGCAATCTGGGATCCCTCAGGGGATGTCAGAGAACTGGTTTTGGCCTGATGGTGGAATGACCCATCGCTATGATGGGCACTGACCACCAGGGGCAGACACTCAATGCAGGAGCTGTCCCCTGGTGGTCAGTATGCTCCCACAGGGGGTGTGCTGCTCAGGCAGAAGCTGAGCTCACAGCTGGTGGGCGCAGTGGCAGTGGCAGGAACCTCTCCTTCCTCCATGGGGAGCAGGCCTAAGCCAGCAGTTAGACATCCCCTGAGGGCTCCTGGACTACAAGAGGGTGCAGGTCAAGGTGAAGAACCCCCCGAGTGCATGAATTTCATGCATCAGGACTCTAGTTAACACATAAGAGTATAGATATGAGCACTGTTAGTGCTGAATCTAAACTATGTATCTTAAATAATCACTATACTGTTTCTCACAAGAATAATCATAACCATTTAAGAATATCTGTCATTAAATTGATCCTATGCTAGATTTTTAAATATATTCTCACATTTAGTGTTCAGGATGTGCTTAGATGAAAATGTCTATTATTCCCATTTTGTGGATGAGGAAACTAGGGTTGGATAATATACCCAGGTTTCTACAAATAATTAGTTACAGGATCAAAAATGGTCTGGATCCTAATCATAAGTTTATTCTACTCCAAGACAACATAGTAAATAACAATAAGTCTGGCTCCTAATCATAAGTTTATTCTACTCCAAGACAACATAGTAAATAACAATAATTCTCATAATTAAACTGGAAGTAGGGCTCTAGAAAAAAGGTATGAATTATAAAGTATGCATTTATGCATTAAAATCAGACTGTTACTTGAGTGAATATTATGGAACAGATGGGAAATAAGAGCCAGAGTGGAGTCAATGCTATGTCAGGGGTATCTATGAAAAATAAACTAAAATCAAAGCTACTACATTTCATCATATTAGATTTGTTGAAATTGTTGATTTAAAAATGCCAGTGTAAAACCTTAAGCAGGTTTGAAACAATTTTATTTTCAAAAAGAAAAAACAAAACAAAAATGTTCTGGGAGTGGTAGATCATTTCCCACTGATTTACTACTATTTTTTTTCCAGCAAGATAGTTACAACTACACATTTGTGATCAATCAGTTTGTCTATTGAAACATTAATCAGTCTGCATAACTGATTACATTTTCTGACAAAAGACATGTAAAATGGATGAAAAAGAGATTTCAACTTCTGGCTGAGTGACAATTTCTATAAAAATCAGTCTAAATTCAAATGTTAATATCACTGTTAGCAAGAATAGGAACTCAGTATAATATTGATGTATTTCCAGTATTACTGAATTTATATTTAAAATGAAGCTATCTGGATTATAAGAGGGATACCATTTTGTTTAAATGTATTACTTATATTCACTATTTTACATATTTGAAAGCTTGATTAATCATAATTAGTAGAAGTTAGTTTCATAATTGTAGTGTACTATTTATAAATATCAAATTCCAAATATAAAAGTAATAAACAATAATTTGTAAAATCACATTTTGAGATGAACAGTTGATACACCGAAGTTTTTATTATTATGTGGTTGAAACAATTACAAACAATATCTCTCCTCTCTTTCTCTCTCTCTCTCTCCCTCCCTCTCTCTAGTTCCTGAGGTGATATATATCTGTGCATGGCATCACAGAGTGGCAAATTCAAATTAATTTGAATGTTAAGGACTATAGTATATTTCCCTGTGTTCTCTTATGAATGTCGATGCAAATTTTTTAACAAAAAAACTAGCAAACTGAATCCAGAAACATTTATAATAATAAAAGTGTAATATGCAAATCAACCAAACCACTGAACAGCAGAATAACTGTCTGGACGACCTTCCAGATGACCTGCACTGGCGCCAGGCCAGCCAAGGTGGGTGCAATGAGATTGGTCAGGTGGCCCCACCATTGCCCAGTGATTGCCCCATAGAAGGAGGCCAAGGCCACTGGCTGGAAGGGTGATTGGTCAGGTGGCTGGGAGGGGGGGAGGCAGGTGGGCTCTGTGATTGCCCCAAAGAAGGAGGACCAGGCCACCCTCTGCACGGTGATTGAGCACAGTGCCCCAGCTGGGTGGGCGGAGAATCCCTCTGCTGGGCAATCAATTGTGGAGCCCAGTGATCCATCAATCCATCACCCAGTAGAGGGAGGCCCAGGCCACTGGCCAGAGCTGCTGTGGCAGGTGTGTGGGGCCAGCCAGCAATCGCCCCGCAGAGGGAGGCCCAGGCCAGCCAAGCAATTGCATCCCCACACCTGTCACCCACAGAGGGAGTTGTCCAGTGGCAGGGAATGGGGGGAATACTGCACAGATGGCAAGCAGTGACAGTGGCGGAGGCGAGGCTAGCTGCTGGCATTCAGGGGAAGGAAAGCCCCTATAGGCCCTGATCGCTGGCCAGGCCTAGGGACCTTACCCAAGGGGTCCTGGATTGCAAGAGGGCACAGGCCGAGCTCAGGGACACCCTCCTTCCTGTGCAGAATTTCATGCACTGGGCCTCTAGTTTAAAAATAATTATACAATATGCCTAATTGGAACTTATCCCAGGAATGCATAAAACTTGGATTAATATCTGAAAAATAATAAATGTAAAACACCATAATGATAGATTGAAGGACAAAATACACATGACCATCGTAATTTGAATCATCACTCAACATAATTCAACTTCTTGCATGATAAAAACAAATTAGGAAGAGATTGAAACTTCCTCAATCTGATAGACTACAGGTAACTAAACCTGAATGCTTCCAGACTAAAATCGTGATAAAGACAAGGATGTCCAGTACCATAATCTCTTCAAATTTGTACTAGAGATAATAACCTGGGAAATTAGGCAAGAAATAGTAAGAAAGCATTTTTCAGGTTTATGGAAATATTCTAACAATTAGAGGTACCTCGTCATGGAAACATTTACCTTGACATTAGAATCTCCACACTGCTTTTTACATTTACACAATGGAATGGTACTCTGTATTAAAAAGGAAGAAAAATTTACCCTGAGTGACACTAAGTATAGACATGGAGAGCATTGTCCTAAGGGAAATAAGCTAGAGAAAGGCAAGTACCATACGATTTCACTCATATGTGGACTTTAATGAACAAATTGAACTACCAAGAAAAATAAAAACAGACTCATAGATAGAGAGGAGGCAGGGTCTGGGTGTTGAGGGGAGAGGTTGAAGGGATTAAGTAAAAAAGAAATAAAAAAGAGAACTCATGGACATGTACAACAGTGTGGTGATTTATTGAGGAGGTTGGGTAAGGGAGGTTGGTGGGTAGAGGTTGAAGAGGATATAGAGGGATAAATTGTAATGAAAAAAATAAAAATTAAAAATAATTCCACACTGGATTTAAGGTAATTTTGGTTTTATATTACATTATTCTCCCAAATAAAATACATCTCAGCAGCAGCAATTAATTTTATAGGGACTCCATCCCTTTTTTAAGGAAATTCCTCACTGTCTTTTCTTTGACTCTGTGTTTTTCAACACTGTACATTTTGAATGTCACTATTCAAACACCCTTTCAATTTCCCTATATTCCAAACCTCACCATGATAACTCAACTTTATCTTCTGTGATTTATATGTTTTGAATGTAAAATAAGGTTATTACAAATTTATTCTGTTTTTATCCCACATGTAGTAGGAACTGGAAATCATCACATCTGTAGTCTTGGTAAGTAGCATAAAAGACTACTATGGTAGGAGAAACATAGTGATGATATACCTATGAATGAAAATATTCAAACTCAGGTGAAATAACCACCCATCAGAAAGTATAGAAAACATACAGTTGATTATGGATTAGATTGTGGTTTAATATATTCTAAGGAATTTTCTAAATCTAAGAATTAGAGGTATAATTATGAGTTTAGCATCCATTAGTATATATATATATATATATATGTGTATATATATATATATAAATTTCAGATAGAAAAAAGGGGAGAGAGAAATAGAAATATCAACGATGAGAGAGAATCACTGCTCAGCTGCCTTCTATATACCCCCTACTGGGGATTGAGCCCACAACTTGGGCATGTGCCCTGAACAGAAATCAAACTGTGACTCCCTGTTTCATTGATGGAAACTCAACTACTGAGCCTCACCAGCTGGGCATACATTATTTTCTAAATACTTACATTTTAATTTTATTCATGTGGATTGCAGAGTTATAATAATGTTAAAAACACAAATAGTGCACCTAAAATTTATTTTAATAAAGTTTTATTAAAGAATAAAAGAATAAGATGTATACAGAAAAATGAACAAAATGTGCAGATAAATGAGTTTAAAGAGTGAACATTAAAAGGTAGCCCTAGCTGGCTTGGCTCAGTGGATAGAGCATTGGCCTGCAGACTGAGGGGTCCCAGGTTCAATTCCGGCCAAGGGCACATGCCTGGGTTGCAGGCTCCATCCCCGGTGGGGGGTGTGCAGGAGGCAGCCGATCAATGATTTTCTCTCATCATTGATGTTTCTATCTCTTCTCTCTCCTCCCTTCCTCTCTGAAATCATTCTGAGCTCTATTAACTTGTATTCTTACGTTTTCTAAGGAGATTCCTTAGAAACTCGAACAGATTGTTGGGAACATAAAATGTAAACACTACACTGGTTATGTAACAACTCTTTGAACGTCTTTTCATTGTATTTATGTCCCCTGTGTTGCTTTAACGTTCTATTTGCATGTAATTCAAGTGTTCAACATCCATCACTGAAGAATTCCATAGTTTAGTATTGAGAATTCTTAGAACAGTAACTGCACGCAGAGGGAGGCCCAGGCCAGCCAAGCAATTGCATCCCCACACCTGTCACCCACAGAGGGAGTTGTCCAGTGGCAGGGAATGGGGGGAATACTGCACAGATGGCAAGCAGTGACAGTGGCGGAGGCGAGGCTAGCTGCTGGCATTCAGGGGAAGGAAAGCCCCTATAGGCCCTGATCGCTGGCCAGGCCTAGGGACCTTACCCAAGGGGTCCTGGATTGCAAGAGGGCACAGGCCGAGCTCAGGGACACCCTCCTCCCTGTGCAGAATTTCATGCACTGGGCCTCTAGTTTAAAAATAATTATACAATATGCCTAATTGGAACTTATCCCAGGAATGCATAAAACTTGGATTAATATCTGAAAAATAATAAATGTAAAACACCATAATGATAGATTGAAGGACAAAATACACATGACCATCGTAATTTGAATCATCACTCAACATAATTCAACTTCTTGCATGATAAAAACACATTAGGAA
>NW_006294761.1:115872-128209 GCF_000327345.1 Myotis davidii | reverse complement strand
CCCGGTGTGGGGTGTGCAGGAGGCAGCCGATCAATGATTTTCTCTCATGATTGATGTTTCTATCTCTTCTCTCTCCTCCCTTCCTCTCTGAAATCAATAAAGAAATATATATATATATTTTTAAAAAAGGTAACCATTACCCAAGCCACGAATGAGAATACTGATAGAACTGTAGGTGTTTTTCCTCTGGTTTCTTTCATGATTTTCTCTTTGCCTTTGATTTTCTGCTGTTTAAATAATTCCCTGCCTGATAATTTCAATGTCACGGCCATATCTGAGTCTGGTCTGGATGCACACTTTGTTTCTTTTGGCTGTGTTTTTTGCCTTTTAGCTTCATTGTAATTTTTTGTAGAAAGCGGAACATGATGTACTGGGTAAAAGCAACTGAGGTTTTATGTTTATTTGGCTAGGAGTTAGACTGTTTACTATTGCTGTTGCTATAGGTGCCAGAGGCTAAAATTCTTTATCTCACCTCTGTTTGTTTGTTTCCCCAGTTGTCTCTGAGTTTCCCTGGAGACTTCTTAAAAAAAGGGTCTGAGCCTTGTAGGTGGTTCTTTCAATTCTAATCAGCTGTTCTACAGGAGCAGCCTGATGTAGCTCTGAGACCTGGGGTTTCTCTAGTGATGCAGAGAAAAATCACTTGCTAAATTGCCAGCACTGAATGTGAGAGGGTGCCTTAACTTTCTGCAGCAAAGCTCCATGTGCAGTCGCACTTACCCTTGTGGTTAACTATTCATTCAAGTTACTGTGAACTACAATCTTTCTTTAAGAACCATCTCCCTTCTTCTTCTTTTTAAATATAATTTTATTTACCTAAAAAAAGGGAGAGGGAGAGATTGATAGAAACATCAATGATGAGAGATGCCCCCTATGTGGGATTGAACCCGCAACTCAGGCATGTGCCCTGACTGGGAATTGAACCGTGACCTCCTGGTTCTTAGGTCCATGTGCTCAACTACTGAGCCTCACTAGCTGGGCCCATCTCTCTTCTGAAGTGGCACAACTGTGAGGGAGTAGAGGGGGCACTAAGACTAGAAGCAGCAGGAACTTTTCCTGCTACGGATCTCATTGGTCAGAATGTATTGCCCCTCACACCCAGCACTATAGGTGTGGCCAGGAACTCAGACAGGAACACTTAATTTTCACTCTATGCTATGCCTAAAATTAGTGTCCTTTCTTCAGAGTAAATGGATTTGAATGTTCAGAAACTGTACAGTTTACTTCCTTTTAAAATTTATTTTTCAATTATAATTTACATACAATCTTATTTTGTACTAGACGACTGGTGCACGAAATTCTGCCCTGGGGGGGTGTCCCTCAGCCCAGCCTGCACCCTCTCCAATCTGGGACCCCTCAGGTGATGTTCGACTGCTGGTTTAGGCCCAATCCCTGTGGGACTGCAGGCTCCTAACCATTCACCTGCCTACCTACATGATTGCCCCTAACTGCTTCTGCATGCCGGTTTGATCACCCCCTAACCACTCCCCTGCAGCCCTGATTGATGCCTAACTGCTCCCCTGCCAGCCCAATCACCCACAACTGCCCTCCCCTGCCAGCCATCTTGTGGTGGCCATCTTGTGATGATGTGGGGTGGGCCATATTGTGACGATGTGGGGGCAGCCATCTTTTGATGATGTGAGGGCACAAAAGCCACCTAGGCTTTTATTAGTATAGATTAGTTTCAGGTGTACAGCCCAGCCGACAACTCATACAGCTTACTTTCTTTTCTTTCTTTTTTTTTTTTCTATTACTAAGTCTATTTGGTTTATAATACACTTGCTATTTACCCATCCCTCTACTAGGATGTCAGCTTCCCTGAAACTATAATTCAGGGTTTGAGAAATTAAAGCATGCTATGCAATGTGACACCTGAAGTCAGTGATAGATGTACAAGTCAGTATTTAAAGGAGTTAAAAATGAGTATTTCTTCAACTAAGCAATATGTTTAAAAAATTGGGTTTTACTTGTTACATCTTACTTGCATTACCTCAGCATATATCCTTACTTTTATGTTTCTGTTTTCCTAGATTAGCAATTTTTTATTTTTCTAGAGTAAGTAGAGTAAGATCTTTAAGAGTACACTCGCATTACTGTCTATATCACTCATGATTTTTTTCTTCTTGCAGATCTTTTCTCTCCTATCTGCTGTCACCAACCTTAGTCTCTCAAGCAGCTTTTCCCCCATTTCACTATCAGTAACAATTGTCATGCCAATTTTTACATTTATGCTAGAGTTCTTTGTGTCCTTCATTGCACAATCATTCCTTTGTGCAATCTGCATTTCTTCTTTAACCTCTGCTTTCCTTGGATGATCAAGGTTGCTATCCAGCTAATATGCACAGGTGGACAGCAGTTTGCTGCACTGTAACAGTACATTTTGCTCACTGGGGTCAATGTTATAGAAATTCAGACGCCCTGGATTTATGTAATTAAAAGACAACAATACTAGTATTTAAATGTGGTGGTGGTTTTCCCAGATTATGTTGTTCAGCAACTTTATTTCAGTTCGCCTTTACTGAAATATTTCTGTTTTACTTTGAGTCTGGCTAGCATTCACAAACAAAAGCATCTCCCTCCCTTTATAGCTAACTCCTAGTTAGCTTGACTTAAAAACTAATATTTGCCTGGAAACTCCAAAAAGGACTGTCAACTATAATGTAGTGTCTACTTAGTAAAACCTCAAGGCTATTTCTTAACTCAGCACTTTAAACTTCACTTGAGCAATTTCCTTCAGTTCCATAAAATGAAAAACTGAAGTATCCAAGATTTTGTCCATAGTAGAAAATCCTTGAGTTGTGAGCCGATAATTTCCTTACAGCTCCAGAAGTTTAATGACACTTTGAATCAATAAAGATACATGAGATGGGAAGTTCTAAAAATAGCAAGCCAATAACTCTAAACCAGGATTCTTAAATCACTCTTCAAGGATAAGATTGCCTCAAAACGTGGTACCTTTTGTCAAGGATGTTTTAATAACAGTGCAAGAGCTGGAATCAACTTAAAGGTTTATCAATTTGTTAAAAATAGGAAGATCATATTTTGATCTTTAATTAAATTAGCTTTTTTTTTAATTAGAGGATTTGAATTACTAGTCATGGAAATAGGCTTTGGAATATCTAGGAGAAAACATGGACAATGAGATTTGAGTGAATGGATTATGTTCACTCCCTTCGCATTTCCACAGGAAGGGAGTCTCATTCTTATATTCACTATCTTTACCCAAAAGAATATGTCTCTTATTTTCTCTGTACTAATATTTAAAAGTGTATTATTGTAAGAAGACAGCAGCACTCTATATGTTTTCCCTTCCTTTGCTTCTATGCTACACTCTTAGCAGAATAAAACTAGACTGTTGGGGAGCACATGAGGCTTGGTTGGACAGTTTGTAAGGAAGACATTCTGATAAAAGGGAAGTGTGTGGAAGGCCGCCTGCCCTGTTTATTGGAATTCCGACTTAGGGGAGACTTAGGGGAGTATTGTAGATGGTGCCCCTAATTATTCTTTGGCTTTCCCAAATAAGCCTGTGCATATGCAGACCCCGGGTGTTTACTGGAATCCTTATACTTAATCCCTGGATGCCCTTGCCTAGAGGACAAAGCAAACACATGTGTCCTCCCAAGATTACTCACCCTACTGATTGTATCTAAAGATAAAAATTCCAATAAAAGGAGGCAGGCAATCAAGGCTGTCTGGCTCCTTCAGCCAGGCCGTCCCTTAGCCCTCTCACAGTGAAACTGTGGCCGAGTAATCCATTCATCCATTGCTCAGGGACTGCTGGTCAGGTCCTGCACTAGACACAGAACTTTGAGTTCAAACAAAAAAGCAGTAGCAATAGCTCCCTAATTATAACAAGGCATGACATGTTTAAATTTCAAACTTGATAATTTCCAGTGTCTTTTTCATTACATATACCAGATTTTGCATACTGGATGGTTTAGTCCTTTATTATGGAATCCCCATTAATTAATCACTGAATGAATTTGCTAAGCCATTACATGGGTTTGAGTAATACCTTCCCATCCTTAAGTAATATAGTGAAATAGCACAATTTTGGAATTGGATTTCAGTCTTAACTTTATCACTAATCAGCTATGTGATCTGTGGTGTGCCTCTTAAACTATCTGTGCCTCTGTTTACTGACCTTTAAAGCTGAGATAGAATGCAAACCTCAGGTTACCATGAGAAACTTAGATAGAATAACATATGTTAAATTCTGTCGTAGAACTTGATCAATAATACTAATCCCTCTCCAACTCATGGAGACAGACAAATGCACACAAGCAAGCAAGCGTGCACACACACACACGCACGCACACACACACCCTAACACACACACAAACACACAAAAATATTCCGAACCTGTCTTCTAAACTAATTTATTCAATTTTGACTAGTATGTTTAAGAAATACAATAATACTCTGTCAAAAATATATATTAACTAGTTAAAATGCTCTTTGTTAAGTGAGGGGATGTTGGGACACCATGAAAGTGTCCTACTGATTACTAAATAATTATTTCCTATAGAGACATAATATTGTAGTAGAAAAATTTTAGAGTAGCTGTTGGGCTAATATGTTTCCTTCTGTGAATAGCAAACCTAGCCTGGGGTGGGTTTACAAAGTCATAATTATAATATCTGACTTTGAGCCAATTATATTTTCTCGCATAGAAATTGAAATTTGGAACTAAATTCAAGATTAGAAGTACTTTATATTTATTTTATATTTATACATATTTATTTGTACTTATGCTATTCTTCTAATGCAGATTTTTTTAAATACAGGTGAAGATCAATTAGTATATGATTAACTTACTGGGTTACAACCAGAATTATAAAAATGAAGAATAGAATAAAATAAAGCTCATACATGTAAATAACTATTTTTTGTGAGAATTTGATTTGTTATACATATTTATAATGATGGATACATAGACATAGATCCACAGATATGTATTCACGGGGCTATGATGTAAAATATATTCCTTATTATGTTTCTGATTCTAAAAATTTAAAAAGTATTTCTCCTCTTAAAAAGAGTCAAATGAAATATCTTTTGAGGCCCCTGGAAAAATTTTCCTTATCATACATATTCTAAGGCTTAGCTGTTAAACTTCCTGGTTAAGTGGAATTGTAGTTGCCTTCCCTCTGTCTTGATAATGATCATTTGGTCTACAAATCTTTCCCTTCATGAATCCCCTGTGCTTTGCAAAAAGCTAACCCAAATCTGTGCAATCTCATTCCACAGTCACAGTAATTGCTCCCAGAGTGGAGAAGTGACCCAGATCAGGCTCTACAATCGGGAGAATAATTTTTTTTTTAACTTTTCTAGGAGAGCTTAAATATATAACCTTTTCTTTCTCCCTTGGGGTGAATAATGAAATATATAGCCCCTGGATTTTGTCAGTCATGTCCTGAGACTATAAAAAGAAGCCAGCCCTCTTTTTATTAAGCTTATGTTAATACAGAGGACAATAGTTCTAATGTCTGGCAAATGACGCTTTTTCTACCCATAGATGGTACATACTTCAATCCATCTTGTCACTACTCCAGAGAACTGTCATCAGTTCGGTTAGCTCTAATTTTCTCAAAGAGCCAATGCTTCATGATTGCAGGTATTCTGAAATACTTCAGCCCTTGGGCTTGTCAGCTAACAGGCAGCAATTTCCTAGACTCCATGTTCTCATATGAGAAGTATTCAGATGCCTCACCATAGGCCTTTAAATCCTATAACCAATTTCTATGATCATAGAGAAATGTTAGCTTCTGCTTCTCTTCTGACTTAGATTCCATTTTTATTTATTGCTCCTAAAATTTATCTGCCTTGATTTTTGCATGATGGTATGCATTATTTACTCCGTGGTGACTCATTTGTACTCAATTATTTCCTTGTACTCAATGTATTCCGTGTTCATACTCATGGAATAGCTTTACTAGCCAGGCAAATTATTCCAGACACCAGCAACAGGAGAAGCACTGACCCTGAAAGCTGCCCTGAGATACAGGTTTATTCATCTTCACTCTGTTAGGTCACAGGGTCTTTAAATCTTGAATCTCTATCAGCACGTGCAGGTGCCCTTTAGTATCAGGAAGTCCAAGGTCTGCCTATGGTGGAATCTCTCATGTGAGCTGGTTATATAAGCGCTTTCCAGCTGCATAATCAGCCTAAGCTGTCAAAATCCTTCCGTTTATTAAGACTAGCCATGAATGAAATTGCGGTTACTGTTACCACATAATGCTGACAGAGTGGTATGGTCCTCTCAAAAACAACTCACAGACCCTTGGTTACAGAACATCTCTTTGTTTAATATATTTCATAGCATTGGTCTGATAGTCTTGTCATACTACAAGAAACCTTGGAGATAAACGTGGTTAATCCAGAAAGGTTGAAAGTGGCTCATGCTAGACAGTCTTTGGTGTAAATGCGTGTCTACACGTACTTTTTAAATTATTTTTTTTTCTGCACTATAATCTGAAATTAGAGAAATGAGTGGGGGAAAACAACGCTTTAATGTCACTTGACTGTTTTATTACCTGGCTGCTATCCCTTACTTTCTCTTTCTTTATATATAAAACAATAAAAATTGAAAGGAGTTTACTTGTTCAAGATCACAAGGTAGTAATGACACCTGAGTATTCAATTATTTAAAGTTGTTGAACAATACTGTGTCAGAAGGAATGGCGTAGTCTGTACAGTGAGGTGAGGATTTCTTACATAAAATACTGTAATCATTCACTCTGTGGGATTGTAATGTGGATAGTTTGAAAGAGAATACTATTTTCTCCATTTCTTGGATCTAAGAGATAGATGGTATCATAATCCTCTCACCTGTGTTAATCATACTGAAAGGAATTTTAGGGAATAAGAAGGGCTCATGGAAGAGGATTGCATATGTGAAGAGCAGAAATAGCTCCAAGATGACAAAATGCTTATCTTACTTGTACAGAGGATAGAGAAATGCCACAGGACAAGGGGGGAGGAAGACATACATTCACAAAGGATAAAGAAAAGTCACAGGATAATGGGAAGAAGGAAATATATTTTCACAGAGAATAGAGGAATGTTGCACGATAAGAGGGAGAGGAAGAGGGGGCACCACTGTGAGCTTTGGAGCTTTGAAACTGATACTATGCAGCAGAGTGACCAATGAGGAAAGCATGGGAGTCCTAAAATTAATGAAGGGTCCAATTAGAGAAGGTCAGGGTCAGAAAAAGAGCCACAGCCTTTATAAATCCAGAGACAAAAAGGCTCAGAAGATATTTTGGATTTAGACTTGTTTTTTTTTTCCCATTAGAGAGAGAGCAAGCTTTTCCCATTTGGGGACATCCCTGTCCAGACAGAGTTTGTATATGTTTCCAACAAACTTCCACATTTTTATTAAAGAAGCCCTTTTGTCTGCAAGTTTATTCTTCAAACTTCATTGGGTGAGGACCCACGGAAGAAAAGTCTACACCCCAAACCCCACATCTTAAAACTATGGATATCTCTGACTAGACATATCCTACAAAAAATATAATAAACTTCTAGGGAGTCGTGGTAAATCTTGTGTGCAGAGAAGAATAATGCAAACATGATGGAAGTTATATTTTGTTTAGAAGAATTCAGATTTTTAATGGCTAATCAGCCTACTACAAATAAGTATATAAACATTGAATGTATGACTGACTCTACCACTAAGTATTGTTAAAGTACAATATTGTATATTTTCTACTTTATCACATGGAGTTATTGAACCAAATCACCTTAGGTGTTTAGAATCCTATATAATAAAACCCTAATATACAAATCCACTGAACAGCAGAACAACCAGCAGAATGACTGGTTGTCATGATGTACACTGACCACCAGGGGGCGGATGCTCAATGCAGGAGCTGCCTCCCTGGTGGTCAGTGTGCTCCCACAGGGGGAGAGTGCTGCTCAGCCATAAACCAGCCTCACAGCCGGCGAGCGCAGCAGCAGTGGCAGGAGCCTCTTCCACCTCCTCTGTAGGCAGGTGGTAAGGAGCAAGTGGTCCTGAACTGTGAGAGCCCCAGACTGCAAGAGGCATGTCCGCCTGCCAGCTTAGGGGATCAGGCCTAAGCCGGCAGGTGGACATCCCCCGAGGGGTCCCAGACTGCGAGGGTGCAGGCCTGGCTGAAGGGACGAATTTCCTGCACTGGGCCTCTAGTTCTTATAAGGACAGGATAAGCTTTTAAATCTGATATGTCTTCTATAATACAACCTTTCACACTAGTCTATGCTACTTAAATGTTTAACAGTGTCCTATAAAACAATCATTTGGTATGAAATGTATAGAATCCACTTTGATAATGAAGTATAATATGCTTCAATTTTGTTGGTTATTTTACTTTCAGTCTTTAATTAACAAAGAATGAGACTATGTTAGTTAAGGCAAATTATAGAAGTAGGTTAAATGTATTTTATATAGTTCACCCACTATTCCAATGGCCTTCAACACCCTCATCCTAACCTCTAGATTTACTACCCTTTAGTACCTCATAAAGCTTTCCTAATACCAATTCCATACCCTTGATTGTAGCGTCTGCTTTGTGATTTTTTTTTCTATAGTTTCAATCCTCAGACACTGGATCAATAATAGCTCACTGATTTGGCAAATTATTACCTAGTAATTTGTTAAAAGGGTGCTGTTTTTCTCTTATTCCATCAATCCCTTACACAAGAAATATTTATATTTTAAAACAAGACTTGAAGAAAATGCCATGCTCCTGAAGTCTGGCTAAAATTTCAGAGACTTCTGCATGCTCGTGAAAGAAAACAATTTTGAGCACCAGCTTTCTCAGTGTCATTTTCATCACCACAGACAAGGTATTTTAACAACAACCCAACATTGTCTCTATAAATGAAAATTCTTTGTTCCAAGATGTCAGACGCCAGTCCTTGGAATACTTTATTGCTCTGTGTCTGTTTACTGAATGTGTCGCCACATTAGATTAGTTACAAAATCTAGCCATAGTGAAAGCCAAATTATAACAACACTTGCAATACCTCAACTGCTACTCTACTTTGGCCGAAGTGCCCAACGTCTTTTGCCAGAGTCACTGTGATTGCCTCCTCAGCTGCCTGCCTGCTTTTTCACCATCACGTCCTTTCATTCTATTTTCAACAAAACTGTCAGACTGCTCTTACTTCAAAGTATGTGTGGTCATGTTCCTCCTCTGTTAACATATATTTTTCACAGTAAAAGCCAAAGTCCTTGCAAGAACCTAAAGCATCAAGGCCTTTGTTTGCTACCTTTTGCAGTTTATCCTGCTCTCTCCCTTGCTCTCTCTGCTCTGTGACATCAGTCTTCCGGTGTCTCAAGCATGTCAAGCACTCTCCTGCTCAAGTCTGTTGAATATGTTCTTCTCTTTATTTGAATGGCCTCCAGACACACTCATAGTTGACTATTTCATCCCTCTCAGGTTTGTATTCATATGTCAATTCTCCAGAAGGCCCGCTCTGGGCACACTGTGTGCACTTTCCATCATCTTTTCCTATTCTATTTTCGTCTTTTGCTACTTTGCAGTGAAAATCTGACAATAATTTACAGAAACATTTTTTTTTATTTGTAAAATGAATGCAGTTGATTGTAGGAATTGTAATAAGGATGCTTCATGATGCTACCAGAAAAATTTTAGTTGTATATGTTGCATAAAAGTATATCTTTTGCTGTATACTTGATATAAAATTTTAAAAAAATATCAGATAAGAATTGTTTTTGAAATGCTTACTTAGGGCCAAGACACCCTAAATATGCATAATAAAACTATTTAAACCAGATATAGCATTTATTTTATTAAGAATAATTACAGAAAAGTGAAGTCTCCATTTAAGTTTTTTATTTTTCTTGTGATTATATCACTTTGACTGGAACTATTATTCAATAGAGAAGTCCTTCAAATGTAATTGCAAAGTCAGGGACCTACAGGGAAATGGGGATCAAAAGCTCTCATCGCTCCAGATGCTACAAAGCCTTCCCTTCCAGATGCTACCGATTTTACTCCCCAGGTATTTTTAAATTAGGAATCTGTCTTAGCTGGTACAGGAAGACAAGAGGTCAAGCTCAATCAAATGATTCACCTAAACCTATTGAAAAGGAAAGGGGTCCGAGGAGTCCTGCTGCTATTGTAAAGGATTATTTAGTGAATCCGATTGCTGAGTTTCTAAATATCTCAGCAGTTTGACAAACCCTGATATCTTGACGTGATTAGGCCGGAGTCTGAAAATAGTGAAACCTTTATCAGAGAGTCTGAAATCACAGTAGCTGCTCAGAAATACTGATTACTGCTTACTGTGGCAAAAGCAGTATAGCTGCCCTGACTAGAATGCCACCATTACATTTTAAGGACTGACTTTTCAGCAGAAACCAAGGTGACATACTTAGATTCCTGTTCCTAAACTATACTAATAATTACTTATGAAGGTAACTTTAGAAATATATATATATAATTTCAGTCTGAATAGAATAGAAAGAATGAAAATCATGATATCTATGTCTTTCCTTGGTTGTTGTTGGTATTGAGTTTATCAAACAAAGCAAATACATACAAAAATTCACTGGGCTGCATTGTTTCTTTCTAACTCAGAAGGAGCTAATAATTGACAAACAACTAAGGTTGCTCTTAGACATCTGTATCCAAAGAATGTGAGCAGAAGTCAGGGGATATGTGTTTATTGGCCCTTTATGCTAGAGCACTCTCAAGTATTCCATGTCATTATTAGGGCAACTCAGTAATGCTAAAATTAAACTCAGACCTAGCCATATGAGAAATAAATTCTCACAGAATGAAAGTAAGGAGTGGAGGAAAGATGATACAACAGAGAAATAAATTGAAGTAAATGCTTGTTAAAATTTCTGTGGCTGTGGCAGTGGCTGTTTAAGGATCCAAGTGAGTTATACTTTTCACAAATGAATTACATTATCTCCATCAGAGCCTCAGAAATGTGTGGCCACAAACCAGCTGTTTGACCTCAGGCAAGTTACATAACCTCTTTGTTTCTTCATGTTGTCATTTTTGATATTATGAGAACTGGTATAAGTCAATCAAACAATAGGAAAAACAGATATCAATCCTCAGAGCTAGATGTTGTGAATACTGCATGAAATAATAATATTAAATAAGGATAATATGAAATATGACCTTTATAGTTGTTGATATGTTGGAATAAAAATATTCACAAAAGGACTTACTGAAAGTCTAAATAAGATAATACCCTTAAGACACTGAAGAGGCTCAAGACAGTTTTTAAAAAAAATCTCTAAATTTCCATATTTTATTGCTCTGAAATTTAAATTGTTATGAGTGAGTTATAGGAACTCCCAAATTATACTAATACACCTACCATACTGAAAAGTTGATAGTAGCATTTTGGATATGAAACAAAGGATAGTTCACTATATTAAATGCTATTTATAATTTTAAATTTTTCTACAAATATCTCAATTGCTTATAATTATCATAATGAAGGAAGCCACTCTAGGACTTTAAAAGTACAAATTCAGAAATTCTAGGAAAATGTGTTTTTTAAATTATTTTTTTAAAACCTGAAAACAGGAGAAACCAAGATGGTAGCATAGGTAAACACCGGAGATTGCTGCCTCGCACAACCACTTCAAAAATACAACTAAAATATGGAACGGACATCATCCAGAACCATGGGAAGGCTGGCTGAGTGGAAATTCTACAACTAGAAGGAAAGAGAAAAGCATACCGAGGCTCAGAGGAGGTGCGGTGTGGAAGTAAAATACAAAGGTGTGGAGGTGCATGTGGAGAGGGCTTGCGGCTGAGGACACAGTTGTCTTTTTTCAATCAGGAGGGATTCTCAAGCTCTGAGCTCCAGTTCCGGGAGAGTCTCTGGGGACCCAGACTCATACGGGAGAAATGGGACTGTCTGGCATCAGTTGGAACTGGAGGGCAGCTTTCTCTCAGAGATGCTCGCAGTGATTGCCAGGACATTGAGAAGTGGGGCCTCTGAGGACAGGACGGAGAGCAGCCATAACTGCTCACTCCGCCCTGTTGATCCCCTGGGACCCCGCCCTGCCCAAGCTGTGCACTGAGGCTTTTGCATATGAAAGGCCCAGCCCTTTGCAATCTGAAAATTACTTAACAAACTGCAGCTGGCCCAAGGCCCAAGGGCAACTTTCATTGCTTCACAGCTAGCTTCTGCTGAGTAGCCTCAGGCAGAAGCTAGATTAGCACCTCCTTAGAGATCTAGGAACCAGTGTGCCTGGTGGTCAAAGTGGGACCATCCAGATTGCAGCTCCTCGGATCCATAAAGGACACACTCAGGGGGCAGACTCAGTGAGCACCAAAGCCCCACTGAAGCAAGTCTTGCC
>NW_006294761.1:114277-115578 GCF_000327345.1 Myotis davidii | reverse complement strand
AGCAAAAAACACCCAACTGTAAAAAGAAAAAGAAAAAAGGATCCAAAAATATGAAGATAGTGTAAGGAGCCTCTGAGACAACTTCAAAAGTACCAACATTTTGGGGGTGCCAGAAGAAGAGAGAGAGCAAGATATTGAAAACATATTTGAAAAAATAGTGACAGAAAACTTTTTTCACCTACCTGGTGAAACAAATAGACTTACAAGTCCAGGAAGTGCAGAGAATCCCAGACAAAAGGAACCCAAAGAGGCCCACACCAAGCCACATCATAATTAAAATGGCAAGGGTTAAAGAGAAAGAGAGAATCTTAAAAGCAGCAAGAAAAAAGCAGTTAGTTACCTACAAGGGAGCTCCCATGAGACTGTCAGCTGACTTCTCAACAGAAACTTTTCAGGCCAGAGGGAGTGGCAAGAAATATTCAAAGTGATGAATAGCAAGATGTTACAACCAAAATTCCTCTACCCAGAAAAGCGATAATTTAGAATTGATGGTCAGATAAAGAGCTTCACAGATAAGAAAAAGCTAAAGGAGTTTATCAACACCAAACCAGTATTATATGAAATGCTGAAAGGTATCCTTTAAGAAGAGGAAGAAGAAGAAAAAGGTAAAGATACAAATTGTGAAAAACAAATACACATCTATCAACAAGTAAATCTAAAAATCAAGTGAATAAATAATCTGATGAACAGAATGAACTGGTGATTGTAATAGAATCAGGGGCATAGAAAGGGAGTGGACTGACTGTTCTGGGGGGGGAAGCGGTGTGGGGGATGAGACTGGACAAAAATTATGAATGCGGACAGTGTGGGGGAAGGGTGAGGGCGGAGGGTGGGCGGGGAACTGGGTGGAGGGGAGCTATGGGGGGAAAAAGATGAACAACTGTAATAATCTGAACAGTAAAAATTTAATTAAAAACAATAAAAATAAATAAATAATAAAAATAAAATAAAATAAAAGAGGGAGGAGCTGACGCCCAGCGAGGGGAAAGGGCAGACCTGGGCACTTGGCCAGACAGCAGGTGTGGGGGCCTAGGCTTCTTATCTGCAGGCTCAGGGCTCTTCTGCCTCTGTCCTCACTCACCCAGCCTCCCCTCAGAGTTAACAGTTGCCTGGCCTCGCCCTTGGCCTGTAGCTCCAGCCCAAAGAGGCTCTGTCCACATTGCCTGGCTGCTACGCAGCCTGCAGGAGCTGAGACAACAAAGTCCAGTGACTGCTGGAGGGGAGGAAGCAGCAGGAGCCACTAAGCAGAGGGGACTCTCCAGCTCCCAGATGCTCGGGCTCCTGGGGCTTTCCCATTGTCC
>NW_006294761.1:111890-113783 GCF_000327345.1 Myotis davidii | reverse complement strand
AGGCCGCGGGAGGGGAGGAAGCAGCAGGAGCCACTAAGCAGAGGGGACTCTCCAGCTCCCAGATGCTCGGGCTCCTGGGGAGCACGACTCTCGTGGGCTTGATCGCAGGCGCTGCTCTGGCCGTTCTGCTGCTGCTGCTGGTGCTGGCCACCTGCCTGCACGGTGGACAGCAGGACCACGATGTGGAGATGAACCGTCCAGCTGTAAGGAGACACCGAGTTCGGCAGACCCGGCCTTGGTTCTTCCCAGCCCGGGGCCGCCTGGGACACTTTCACCACCCCCACCATCCCCACCATCCGGGCCATGGACCTCACATGCACCATGCAGGACTGCACCACCACCGCCCCCACCAGACCCACCTCCACACCCTCCAAGGCCGCTGCTGATGCCCGTGGATGGCAGCCACTGCCTGCCCTCCTGCCTCCAGGATGAGTGGACCCCATGTTCCAGTGCAGAAGGGCACCTCTGTGTGAACACGGGACTGGGCCTTGCTCCTGCTTGGGCTTCATTTGCATACGGTGCCCCTGAGCTGTGGAGCAGAGGACAGGAACACCTGGGGTGGCCCTGCTCATGCTGCAGGGTGCGGAGGGTGAGAGCAGGGCTGATCTGTGGGGGATGGACGCCACCTTGCGACTGTAACTTCCAGTAGGCAACTGCAGTGCCTCGGTGCGCGCTGATGCGTGGAAGACCTGCTGTGCTCTCTCTGAAGGGCTCCCCTCTGACATCCTCCCCTCTGGCTTGGGGGTGGAGGGTGGGGATAGCTGGGAGGGGCCCTGACAATGCCCTTTCATTTGGACAAGGCAGGATGAGGCTGCACAGTTAGTTCACGGGTGTCTGAATACAAAAATAAAAATAAAAACCACCAAACATAAATAAATAAATAAATAAATAATAAAATAAAACCTGAAAACATAAAATGCTTTAAAATAGAAATAAAAGCTTTATGTATATTTTCTAGTGTATTTTAAAGTGGCAAAAAATATAAAATACAAACATGTAAATTAAAAACTACAAACAATAATATATGAAAATAAAAATTGCATTTATCTACATTCCTTTAACTTAAAAATATACTCCAGAAACTTTATATGAACAAAGTAATTTTTTGTTTCTAATAAATATTTTCCTGAGCAGTATTTTTTTCCCAGTATGAACAAGATTTTGACATCTGAACGATGTCTATACATTTGAGAAGACAGAGAAAAGCAAGGTAGACAGGGACAGGACCACAGGGGCTGGAAAGTGGAGCGTTTGCAGACATGGGCAGAATACAACTTGCTGACCGAGCCTTGTTCAGAGAAAAACCACAGAGACAGACAAAATGACTTAGAACTAGACCTTGCTAGGAGGGGGAGATTATGCCCAGCTAGGCAAAATTGCTAAAGCAACTCAGCTGGGCAGAAAAAGAGGGCACCACGAGAGCCCAAGCTTTGCAATGTATGGATGTTGCTAAAGCAGGCAGCTTGCAGATAACCAATCGCAAGACAGTGAGGTGTATAAACAAATTCTTAGGATGTTTCTAAGTCAGAATTATTTGAAAGCACCAATCAGGAGCTAGCAAGGCATGTACACTGAGTGGCCAGATTATTATGACCACCTGACGTTTGTAGGCAAATTAGCTATAATTTTGCGCTGAAGTTGCTAGAGGACCAGGCCATTATAAATAGGGAAGCAGGTTGTTTACCACAACAGAAGTGATTTTTTTTCCTGAAGATATGGGTAAATGAATGTGATACACACACACACACACACAGAGTGGCCAGATTATTATGACCCCCCCATCAGTACTTGGTTGGGCCACCGTTTGCCTTCAATACTGCGGCGATTCTTCTTGGTATTGACTCATAATAATAATAATCTGGCCATTCAGTGTATACAACATATATGTATGAG
>NW_006294761.1:95679-111636 GCF_000327345.1 Myotis davidii | reverse complement strand
CATGGTGTCAGATTCCTCGCATCACCTTTCAACATCTCGTGGAGTCAATGCCAAGAAGAATCGCCGCAGTATTGAAGGCAAAAGGTGGCTCAACGAAGTACTGATGGGGTGGTCATAATAATATGCCCACTTTCGTTCAAATGTATCCCAAGTTCAAAGGCTGTTAAATCGCGTTGTTTACCCATATCTTCAGGAAAAAATCACTTCTACTGTTGTGGTAAACAATCGCTTCCCTATTTATAATGGCCTGGTCATCTACCAACTTCAGTGCAAAATTATAGCCAATTTGCCTACAAATGTCAGGTGGTCATAATAATTTGGCCACTCAGTGTATATGAAAGGTAAAAATGTGTTCTGTGATCTACAGGAAAGATTTAGTGATATTCCATATCAAGAAATGATAGGCAAATTTTTAATCCTACATTCATGTTTTAAAATGCTTAGGTAATGGTGAAGTTCATATTAAGATTTAAATTTTGCCTGACCAGTTGGGCTCAGTGGTTGAGCGTTGGCCTATGAACCAGGAGGTCATGGTTCGATTCCCAGTCAGGGCATATGCCCAGGTTGCGGTTCAATCCCCAGTGTGGGGTGTGCAGGCAGCAGCCAAGCAATGATTCTCTTTCATTATTGATGTTTCTATCTTTCTCTCCTTCTCCCTTCCTCTCTGAAATCAATAAAAATATATGTTAAAATATAAATTTTAATAGACTTTAGAATTGATATAGTGAATAATATATTTAATTTCTAAAGTCTACCTAAAATTTGAAAAGATCATTTTCAAAGATCATTTTAAAGATCATTGTGCTCATTATTGGCCCATAGAGCACAGAAAAAAAGTTTGTATTACTAACTGATAAGTACAATTTCTATAGTAACTTTTTTTTTCATCTTGTGCACCACTTTTCCATTTTTTAAATTTTCTTCTTTTTATTAAAATATTAAAATTTTTTCATCATTTGGTTTCAGCAATGTAAAACATGAAGAATACAATTTTGTTAATTTGTCTTAAGATATTTGAGTAATTTAGAATTTATAAAATTGTGGAATTGTATTTATTATAAATCAGCTATGAACAGCTAAATGGCCACTATTTTTTCTTAAGTAGAGTCCTTGAAGTCCACAATAAAATAGAAAATATTTTATAGGTAAACCTTAAAAAATTTAATAGAAAAAAGATAATATTTTCCCATTTCAATAAGATAGTATGCAGGGATCTTAGAATATGTAGAGGCAGGCATCCCCGCCTCACCACATGCTCACGAAAATAGTAATGTTTTGCTCTATTCCAAAGAAGCAAAAGTTAATTTGACAACTGGCTTTGCCATATTCCTCATGCATATCAGATAGCTATTATACTCTAGACAGCATTCTGCAATATGTATATGAAGCTATCGTGCCACACATTGCAAAAATTAGTTTCACCTGATTATATTTTAAAAAATTAGCTCAAGTGCATAATTTTATAATGTCACAAGTCAAAATGATTTTCTATTAATATGTAGTAGTAATAAATTATTTATTTCAAAATTGTAGATTTTTCAGGATCATTTTAAAATGATTCCATTATCAATTAATTAAATCAGGACATTTTCAATAGGTTTCTGGTTGTAATAATATTAAGTCATTTGGATTAAACTTTTGATTGACTATTTCTAAAAAGGTAATATCCTTAAAGTACTGTCTTAACTTTATTGCAATTACATTTTCCTAAAAAAATTGTGTGAAATGCTTTTCTTGTCATAACTATAACATATATCTGATTTCTGAAAATGTCATAGATATATTTTAATTGTAAGAAAGAAAAAATTATCTTTTAAATGTCAAAAATTATTAATAGTCCATTTCAACAGCTAACTGGCAAATTATTACCTTCATAAATCAATATGAAATCTACAGAAAAAAACAATTTTCTTATGAATTTTTCTTACTCAGCTTTAGGTGCTATGTTTTGAAGTTGTGAAGTTTTAAAGAGATTTTCACTTTGAATAAATTATGGCATATTCTGTATGATTTTAGTTACTATTGGGACCAAATTTTTAACTTAAAAAAATTGGATTCTTCAAATAGGAACAATATTCCCAACAGAGTTAAGTGTTTATTGTAACATGGTACTGCAGCTCATCCAAACATCAGTTTCTCTTCCCCTTTCTGGCAGAGAAGAACTTAAATTGTCTATTCTATTTAAATTAGGCCACAGCTAAATGGCTTGTTTTTGACAATGAGGATGAGCAAAAGTAATAGCTCTGTCTTCTGGTTAGGAGCACTTAATTTTTCATTCTTGATTCTCTAGATCCAGCCCATGTAAGATGTGAGGAAATGTTTATAAGGAAGTGTCCCTGAGACCAAAGGAATATAAAATTAGAAGATAACCCTTGGAAGATCGAGAATGCTTGGGGCTGAGAAACATCCTTTATCCATTTATTGTGATTTGTTACCATAGTGTAGCCAGACTATCCTAACTGATACACATGACATCAGGATAATTTCTTGATTAATACAATGACCTCAGTTAGTACTATATTGCAATTATATCAAGAATCAAAGGCAAATTCCCCTTAATTCATCACAGAATTTGAAAATAGCCTTGTCTCCATTTTTTCTTGCATAAAATGTAGGATAAATTAGTATTTATTATTTATAATTATTATGTAGGAATTCAATAAGATTTTCTGTTTGGAGCTTTTTAGATTATATTAAATGTGATAAAAACCTAATAACTTTTACTTAGTGAAAATAAGTGAAACGACTCCATGGCAATGTCCTTCTCACCTTAGTTAAATGTAAAAGAACATTTAAAATGTAGGCAATATTAAGAATGTTGAAATAAGTTTAAAATAAAGAAAAAGATAAAGTAGAAGTGTAGTGGTTTCATTTGCTCAGAAGCATTGTTTAATTTCTGTTGCTGTGAAACAGACCACACTAAGACTCAGGGGCATACAACATTTCCTTGTGATTATCAATGTAGACTGGGTTCGGCTGAGCAGCTGTTGTCCCAGTCTTGCGATGCTCACTTGTGTGGCTGCATGCAGCTGGTGCGTGGGCTGTGCTCACCTGAGACTTTGGGATGGATAAGCTTTTCTCCTGCTCCATTAGTTTTCTCTACATTGTCTCTCCACATGCCCTCACCACAGGGTAGCCAGCATAATTGCTTTGTGGCTCAGTTTCTCGAAACTATTTTACTCATGCATTTCAAGTGCACAAAAGCAGAAGCTGCCATGGCTTCTTAAGGTTTGGGCCTGACACTTGAACAGTATCACTTTCAGAATATTCTATTGGTTAAAGTACATCCCAGGCCACAATCAGAACTCATACAAGAATCTATAACAGGACATGAATATCAAGATGTGTACCTCACTGCGAGCTAAACTAAAAATTTGTTACAGACAAATTAATTCATTGATTATCAATCATCTATCTATCGTTTTCCTATTTCAGATATGAGAACATATTAATGGTGAAAAAGACAGAGATTCCTGCTTTTACATATTTTACATTTTAGTGAGGACAATCATTAAATACATAAATAGCTGAAAGATGTAAGTTGTCAGCAGAGGTTCATCCTTACTGATGCATTACTGCAGCATCTACAATGTTCACATACAAATGCAGGTCTTGTTAGCCTGACTTTTTGAATATCAGAGAATGCACATTATACCTATTTCACCAAAGGCCAGGACAAGATCTAAAAATATTGGCAGGAGGGGAAAAGTTAATGTTTTTCAATTCTTTTTAGTCACAATACACAATATTACTTTAGATCAATAATGAAAGCAAATGATATCTAAAAATAACATACACAGGATGTGAGACATAACCCTGCAACATGGCATCTATTGTTATTCAAAATACATTACATTTACAAATAAGCATTTATTTCCATTTTTCAAATGATGATTGTGCAGAAAAGAATTAACATAGCAGGTCTGAGGCTGATATTCTTGGGAAGGACTGTGTGTAAAGTTGTTTGTTAGCTGGCACCTGATGACTTGGAGTTGGGGAAGGGCTATTCACCATTCCCAGAACTCATGAGTGGCTCATGGTAGATAGACTGTGCAAACAGTACGGCTTATACTGAACACGTATACCTTTTGGAAGTCTGCAGTTTTGGTAAGTACAAAGTAGAGGGTGACTCCATGACCAGCCCCAATAAAAACCCTGGGCACTGGGATTCTAGTGAGCCTCCTCGGTAGACAGTATTCCACATGTGTTGTCATGCCTTCATTGTTAAAACAAATAAGCACGTCCAACGTGACTCTTCTACTAAGATAGAACTCTTGGAAGCTTGTGACTGGTTTCCTCTGAAGTTTGTCCCATGTACCTTTTCCCTTTGCCACTTTGTTTTGTACTGTGTTGCTGCAATTAATTGTAGCCATAAATATGAATGACTACGTGCTGTGTCCCGTGTGTTCTTCTAGAAAATTTCCAAACCTGAGATTGATCGTGGAACCACTGACACAAAGACACTGAGACTCTGAGAAAGTAACTTACTTTTCCTCCCCGTTGTGTCTAATTCCAGAGATTTTAGTGATATGAAAACTTATTGTCAACTAGAGTCTCAGTGCACAAAATTTATGCATGGGGGTGGGGGGTAGGGGGGTGTCCCTCAGCCCAGCCTGCACCCTCTCCAATCTGGGACTCCTCGGAGGATGTCTGACTGCCGATACCACAGGGATCGGGCCTAAACAGGCAGTTGGACATCCCTCTCACAATCCGGGACTGCTGGCTCCCAACCACTCACCTGCCTGCCCGCCTGATTGCCCCCTAACCATCCCCCTGCCAGCCTGATCAATGCCTAACTGCTCCCCTGCAGGCCGAAGCACCCCCAACTGCCCTCCTATGCTGGCCCGGTTGGCCCCTCCTGCCCTCCCCTGCAGGCCTGGTCGCTCCCAACTGCCCTCCCTGGCTGGCCTGATCACCCACAACTGCCCTTCCCTCTTGGCCTGATCATCCTCACTGTCCTCCCCTGCCAGTCACCTTGTGGTGGCCATCTTTGACCACATGGGGGTGGCCATTGTACAATGGTGTGATAGTCAATTTGCGTATTACCTCTTTATTAAATAGGAAAATAGTAATGAGCAGAGTAGTGTTAACATTACTTTGAAGGGGGGATAAAAAATACTTAAAGCAGGGTTATGGCTATCATAAGCCTCAGTTAACTTTTATTAAATGAGTTGTATCAACAAAATGGGTAACCCATATCAATATCTTATAATTTAAAAATCATAAACCACAATTCCTCTTTCTTCACTTTTCCAAGAGCATTTAAAGAATATTAAATAAACAAAATTAACTGATTAACAAAATACATCCAGAGACATAGAAGCATGGAACAGCCTGGAATCTCAGAGGGAAGGTAGGGGTGGGTGGGTGGATGGGAAGAGATCAACTAAAGAACTTGTATGCATATATGCATAACCCATGGGCACAGACAATAAGGTGGTGAAGGCCTGGGGTGAGGGGCGAGGGGCAGGCTAGAAGGGGACACTGAGAGAAAAAGGGAGACGTGTAATACTTTCAACAATAAAAATCTTTTTTTTTAATGACCTAAAAAAAAAGATTATTTAGGAGGAATTTAAAGGGTCCTATTACTGATTAACATAAATTTTAGTGTCAAAGAGAGCAGAGACCTTTCTTTTCTTAGTGTTCTTTTTTTTTTACTTAATACACATTTTACTGTTTATTTTTAAATTTTTGCTCAATCCCTCCCTACCACCTCCCAGCACTGCCCCTCCACTACAGCTGTCTGCCTGCTCTCTGTTTGTCTGTCTCTATTTTGTTTGTTCATTAAATTCCCACAGAGTGAAACCATATGGTGCCTGTCTTTCACTTACTGGCTTATTTCACTTTTTAAAATTTTCTAACAGAATTCTCCCTGAACAGGAATAAAGAAGGGTACATGATGTAATCTTGGTCTTTCACTTAATGAAGTTCTTTCACCCTGCTTAAGTTCAGCTTTGTCTAAACTCTATTTTACTCTTTTTTATTCCAAGTCATTCATCTTCCCAGAGATGGTAAGCCTGGATAACACCTATTCTGTGACCTATAGATACCAGCTAATCTTTATACACACAGAGATCAGAGGCAGCATGATTGCATCAACAAGACCTAATGTCAGCAGACAACCCTGGGCACATAGAGTAGTGGGTCTCAGTGAATTTACTGATTACATTGTCCCTGTGCTGGCTGGTGGGAAAGAACAGGAAGGAACAATCTGTGGAACAGGAAGGTCTGTGAGAGGACGGGGAGACCAAACCAAAAGAGAAAACTAAGCGTCTGCTTTGGAATCGTGTCCTTGGACTAATTTTATACCCTGTGTGCTCATTCTGTCAATAATTAAAGAAGGCCTTTGATAATTAAGTAACTATGGCCTAACAATTTAAATTAAAACTTGTTGACAGTTTAATATTTACTTTCAATTATGATTTATGCAATTCCTTTTAAACAAATATTTGTAAAGTAACTACATTTTGCCAGGGATGAAAAAGGCTCTGTTAAGCAGACAGTATAATTCTCTTAGCCATGTATTAACTTGAAGGGATTAAAATATATTCTTTGGACATAAATTATTTAACTGTTATTAAAACAGTCACACAAAAGTGTTCTGATTTTTTTCTGGTGGATGGGGGTGGGAAAAGGATAATGCTTTTCTTCATAAAAAAATTAAAAATACTTTTTATTTTGTTTTTGATATGCTAAAAGTGCATTTTTTAAGACGAAAAGAAATCCCTTTTTATGATACACAGAAATAAAGGTGAATGATGGGAGAGTTTATAATTAAGATGACCTTGATGTAGAGTTATTAAGTATTGGATTTTGTTCAGAAATTAAGACATAATACCAGGTTCTTGGATTAGGAGTATTTGCAATCATGCATTATTCCATAATTGAGGTCATTGGGCTTATAAATTGTACTATGTCAAAATCAATTCACTAATGCAATATCTAAATTCCGTTTTGCTCTAGGAAGTTGTTATTAAAATTTGTGAATTAAGAATAACAAAAAACTTTGTTTACTTTCTTTTTTATCCCATACCACTAATGCCCCCCTAAATCTATAGTTTCTTTAACATAAATGCTAATTTCTTGAAATTCTTGAATTGAATATTATTTTTGTATGTGTAAATACAAACTATGTAAGTCATAAGGTTGAATATTAAAATTGGTTACTACATTTGAAGGGAAAATTACAAGGTTAAGCTCTTCTCATAATTATTTATATGTTTAACTCTATTTTAATTATAGAGAGCATTTTAGTTTACTACAATGTCATTTAATTTAGAAATATTTTTATCTTTAGAGAAAGTATGAAGAATTTTATGTCTTTCACTTTGCACTTAATTCTATTATTCATAATGTTTTTGAAAACTGTATACTTGTGTGAAACTAATGTTCTAATAAACCATTCGATAAAACATTATTATCATTTTCATAGTTTATTTATTAGACTATTCTTGCTCAATCTTTTTTGATTAATAGTCATTCAGACATAATTACAAATTTTCAATTCACCATGCTATTTAAACTTTAGTAAACTCAAAAATGTCAATTACAGACTAACATATCAGAATAATTGGGGAAATGATCATTCTCTATTCTTTGCTATGCGTGCCATTTGCAATGTGATTACAAAATCTACATTAAGGGAAAAGTCTATTTCCTCACCCTTTGATTCTAGACTGGTGGTGTACTTTTTTTTGTCAAAAGAAATCTGAGAAGTGATGTAATGTAAGTTCCAAGTTTAGGCCTCAAGAGTCTTCACACACTTTCATTCTTTACTGGAACTACCAGGATAACAAGCCTGAACTAGCCTGTTAGAAAATGAGAGTACAGGTGGGCCAGAAATTATCCAACTGAGAGCATCCCACATCCAAAATGTTAGCTCACAGCAGCCACAAGAGTGAGGTCAGATGAGTTCCACAGCTTCTGCCCTTTGAATGTTCACAAGCCTAGCTGATCTGCAGACTAGTGAGAAATAATAAATGCTTTTGTTTAAGTAACTAAGATTTGTAGCAGTTTATTACAGAGTAATAGTTAACTGTTATGGCTAGGACATATTTTTGTATAAATAATAAAATAAGAACAAGTTTAGAGAATTGTTCTAGGAATAGGTTTTTTAAGTACTAGTGTGAGACCTTACTGACACATTTGTCATAGTACTAATGAAGCACAAGTCTTAATAAATTGAATTGGAATAGATTTTAGAGAAGGGAAATTCTGGCAGAGATGTAGAATACATTAAAAAATGAAATGTTTACAATTCAAAAACCCAAGAAATGAAACTAAGAAGTCAATAAATATGTTTAAAATAAACACATTTGACAAAATTGGGGAGATAATTCATGAAATGGAAAACTGGAAGAAAGAAATGTTCAGAATGAAGAAAAGAGTTAGGAGTTATTAAAGACAGAATCAAAGGAGAAACACACTGATTGGAGAACCAGAAAGAGACGAGGAAGAAAATAAGTAAAGAAAAGGCGTTGCTTGGTAGTTTTTCATAAAGTTCACAAAAATCATTAAGCATCAAGTTACGAACTTAAAAGTCACTCTAAGTCATAGCAGGATAAATAACAATATCAAAAAATGCAGGCATGCTATTATAAAACTGTTAAAAATGAAGACTAATGTTTTTAACAATAATTAATTTTCAAATAAACTGCTTTTTATTATATAACTTATTAAAGAAAATATTTTAAACAAAAGGACATGAATTGAAACACATTTGTACATGACTCAAAGTTATGTTTTCCACTGTACTCCATTTTCTCACTTCATATATTTAGAATTCTCCCAGATGAGCTGCCCTTAAACAATTTATTTAATTTTACCTAAGCTAAATAAATCACAAATTTACCTTTAGTGTTTTCATATTTTTGTTGTTGCAGTTTTTTTGAAATTTTATCTTCTAATTATAGTGATTACCACTTAAAATAAAATAGTATGCAGAGAGTTATCTAATAAGTGCTGTGGGTAACTTTTATGTCATTTATATAAGGGAATCCTATATAATAAATAGCTAATATGCTAATTAGACCAAACAGCAGAACGACCGTCCAGAGGACCTTCTGGACGACTGTCTGGATGACCTTCCAGATGATGCCGGAGCTGGAGCTGCGAGGGCTTGCTAAGGCTGTGAGGGGCTGAGAGGGCCGGCCAGGGCTGTAAGGGCCAAGCCCTTGCATGAGTTTCATGCATCAGGCTGCTAGTTTTATACAGTTTTACATAGTTTCATATAATTTGCAGTAACAGAGTCACAAAATGCTGGGAATAGTTACACAGGGTGAGAAGGAGAGGTAAGGATGAATCCATGGTCTTCATATTTGGTAAAGCAGAACTGAAGGACAAGCTTGCATCAGACCCAAATAAGTTTATCTGTAATCTTCCCTTTGGGATTTGTAAACGGGGCAAATCATGTCTGCCAATGAGATGTTTAAAATTAAAATGGTTTATATAACATAAAATTATCATATTCATGATTATCATCATCTTCTTGTACAAAAAAAAAATGGACATGTAATGCCTATATCAACATGATGTGCTTTGTTAGAATTATAGCACCAAGGATTAGAATGATGTGACTTATATTCCAATTCTGCTCTTTGTGGGTATACAACTTTGAGCAAGTTACATTATCCCTCTCACTTTTCTCCTCCATAAAATGGGAATAAAAAGAATGGCTTTTTCATTTTACAATTTTGTTGAATGGACAAATATTTCATAAAGACCAATGATCCCAGTGTCTAGCAGAGGAAAGCCACTCAATAACTGTTAATGAAATTCTTATTATCTACTATAGGCCTGCAGGATCAGGCCAAAACCAGCTCTCTGACATCCCCTAAGGGGTACTGGATTGTGAGAGGGTGCAGGCGAGGCCGAGGGACCCCCACTGGTGCATGATCAGGACCGAAGAAGGACGCAGGAGGTTGGCCGGCTAGGGAGGGACCACGGGAGGGCTCCAGGGCGTGTCTGGCCCGTCTCACTCAGTCCCGATTGTCCGAACCCCAGCAGTAAGCTAACCTACCAGTCAGAGCATCTGCCCCCTGGTGGTCAGTGCATGTCATAGTGAGTGGTTGAGTGGCCTTAGCATATCATTAGCATATTATGCTTTTATTGTTTGAATGGACTACCAAATGACCAGATACTTAGCATATTAGGCTTCTATTATGTAGGATATATATAAAAGCCTAAGTGACCATTACTACAGGTTTACTGAATGATTGGTCAACTAGTCGCTATGATGATGCACTGACCACCAGGGGGCAGATGCTCAACACAGGAGCTACCCCCTTGTGGTCAGCACACTCCCACCGCCAACCTCCCATGACCAGACAACCTCCCCCAGTCCCTCCCCGTGGCTGGCCAGCCCCGATCGGCCCTGACTGCCGACCAGACCAAGCAACCTCACTCGTGCATGAATTCATGCACCATGCCTCTAGTTTGAATATAACTGTCTACTCTTAAATGTGTGAATACATAAAATCGTGATAGCATAAAGGTTTTTCAAAAGTGAAAGAAGTTTGAGTAAGTATAAAAATTATGACAATTGCATTTGTACAGGCTAATACATTTTGGAAAATATATCCATACTTAGACAATTTGGAAAAAAAAATCTTTCAAAGATATTTTTACCTCTTTTCATCAAAGATAGATGAAAGACTTGTTTATTTGACATCACTTTACTATGGCATAAATGTAATATTTAATGAAAAGCAATGCTTCTTTGATTTGAAACATCTTCTCAAAGCTTTATTACTTAATTGAAAGGAAAGATTTTATTTCGCTCAATTTTTGTCTGTTGGACAAAGCAACTCCACAGGTCATTAGTTCAGTAGTCACTATTTCAAATTCTAAAAAATCACAATAGCTTTTGTACATCTGTCTCGACAAGTGTTTAAAGTCAGAGGGAATTAGTAAAGATTGTATTATAGAAAGTGGAAGTCCAAATAAATTCTCAGATTCCAGCATAATTTCTCACCACTTGATCTAAATAAAGCACAGCAGAGGCATCCCTTTTTATCACCTCAGGGAACAGAGTAACCACACTCAGAAGAACTGTTCTTCTGGGACTGCATCCAAGAGAGGAGACAAATCTACACTATTCACAAAAAAGAAGTTCAGAGAGCTCCTGCTCGTATATTCACACTTAATGAATCCAATTTTAGCAACATCCCTATTAAAATGAGAACAAACCACCTCAAGCTTTTATTTCTCACCCTCTTCGTTTTTCTGTGTCTTTATTTGAGACTTCCACTTAGATTTTTGGATAAAGTTCAGCTTCAGCTAATTTAGTGTGCAGTGTTTGGCACATTATCGCAAAGCATATTTGCAAACATTCACTGTAACCCACTTGTTCTCTAGGCCCTGGGAATAGGTACTACTTGCAAATTTGCTTTCCCAAGAGATACTCCTAGATAAATTTTCTCATCATTATAATGGACATTTATTTTCTTCCTTATCTATAGTCAACAACTATCCTTTACTTTAAATAAAGCTTTTGCAGCTTAAATTAACAAGAAGAATACGTGAAGACAATTACATTAAGGGACAAAAAATGGCAAACTTTTATTGATTTGCTACACAAATACATCATAGGTACCTACTATGTGTCGGGATGTTTTATATTCTTGATTTACAACAAAACAATCATAACTCTTGCTCACCTAGAGACATAGCAGAGATCACAAGAATAAAGAAATCTCCATAGGAACATAGAACATTGTCAGTCGTCTCTGACTTAAATTGTTTCGGAAAGCTCTAAAAGTGTTTTAAGCTGAAGTGTAACATGAAATGCTTTATATTCATAAAGCATCTTTCTCCTCCATGGTCAGGCTGAAAGCAAAGAGAGCAGCATGGAGATTATTATGAACGTCCAGGTAACAGAACGTAGTCGTCTTCAGAGAGTGGATTGCAAGATTAGTAGGGTAAAATTATTAAGTGGTCAGATTCAATATACTCATGTATAGAGCAATCTCTTAAAAATGTTAAAAAAATACTTTAAAATAATTTATCTCTCTAATAGGTGTGTGAGAATTTGAGCAGTACACAAATTACCAAATAAAGTAATATTTTAAGCTATAGAGATGTTTATAAATTATTGCTTAACTTAAATCTTTAAAATAATGACTTTAAGTGACATGAAAGAGCATTGTTATAATATCCATTAAGTACTTTTTATTTCATACAAGTATCATAATTGTAAAACAAAAAGGATAAGTAATAATCAGTTATTTTTGAAAGCATACTACCTTTGAAGTATGAGCATAATCATATTTTAAAAGCCCCAACTATGAAAGAATATGAGTTAATACTTTTATAGTCTTGTATTTATAAAATATATCTGTGTGTATAGTTAAGTAATATTCAAAGAATGAACTCCTTAGATTTGCATAACTATTTTCAAAATACATAATTTTAGCATATAAATAGTTCTATGTATCACATGGTTTAGAGTAATAAAGAAATAGTTGGAAATATCTATTCAATTACATAAGTACAGGAATCTTAGATACTTTTTACCTTTATAATTTAGGAAACTGGACCCAAATGATATAATAGAATCCTTCAAGAAACAAATGAATACAACATTTTAATATTCTATTTGTAAAAGACTGCATGAGATTATGAGCAATTATTTGGCATGTACTTAATAAACTGGGGCAAATTTCCATTCATTAAAAATGACAGTTTATTAAAATGGTAAGAAGTTTGGACTATTGCCTTTTATAATATAGCCTTTACTAATTCTTCCTGATTTAAGCTTTTATAAATTTTAATCATCCCATTCCTTGGTACTATGTTCGCATAACAAATTATGCATGCATTTTCATAGTTTGGTTTTTAACAGCCTCAAAGTGGAAACAACCCAAATATTAATCAAGAAATAAATAGATAAACAAATTGAGGTATGTCCATAAAATGAGATACTACTTAGGAATAAAAAGGAATAAATGATTAATATACCAAAAAAAACCAAAAAAACCCAATCAGGCAAAATGAGTATATAATGTAAGAGACTTCTTATATATAATTCTGTAAAATGCAAACTAATCTATAATGACAGAAAGAAACTCAATAGTTGTGGGGATCAGAGGTTTGAGTGGTCTGTATGGATTATGTTGGTGGACATAATCATTAATTTAATTGCAATGTTCATATCAAGCATTGATGAATATATCAAAATTCATCAAATTGTACAGTTTAAATGTGTACAGATAATTGTCCATCAATTAATCATCAATAAAATATTAAAATTAGCCATTAATCAACATGTCAAATAGTACTGAATGGAAGTAATTATAAATGAGGTAATAAGAGGAATTATGAAGAAGAATGATCATATTAATTAAAAATGACTATGGAAATGGAAGCTATAGTAAATAACACAAAATATCAGTTATTATCATACTACATATGTTTACTTTGCTAAAAATTATAATTTTCTTGCTTAATATCCAGCTAAGGGGGAATTTTTAAAATTTTTAATGCAGATTCATAATTCTGTCTACAGTAAAAAATGGGGTGTGGATAAAAGCCATTTGGGGTTTTAAAACTAAGTTGCCTACTCATCTGTCCTTCATTACTTAAAGAAAGAAAACACAATATAAATACACTACATGAACACTCTTACCTTAGCTTTATTATTAGCAAAACATTTAAATCAACTTAACTATCATTGATATGGCTCTAAAAACTGCTCATAAAATATTTAAGAAATTGTTCTAAATATAAAAACTTAAGTTCACTTGCAGTCAATAGGCATTGTACACTGAGAAGTTTCAAATGGCATCAGAAAAGGCATAATGAAAGAATAGTGAAATATGGTTAGAGGTAAGTAGAGTAAATTTTGCCTTTTCCTCCATGTATTATTCATTAAAGACTTCCATTTCAATTCATAGCTACTGTATTTGCCGGCGTATAAGACGATTTTTTGGCCCTGAAAAATATGCCTCCAAGTGGGGGGTCGTCTTATACGCCAGGTACACTTCAGATAGACTGCCCATAGTGCTTGCCCCGTGCCATAGTGGCCTCCCGATGCCCGCCCACTTCATTCCATATACCCTTCAGGCATCAGCAGCGCTGCTGGGTGTATGCTCGGCTGTTATGCGATTTTGCTGTTATGCGATTTTACCACACTCGCAAAATCGCACACAGCCGACCATACACCCAGTATGATAGCGCAAAATCACGAATCGCGATACCATACTGGGTGTATGGTTGGCTGTGTGCGATTTTGCGAGTGTGGTAAATTCGGGTTACCGTATATTTCTTTACATATGCATTGAAGACTTGCCCGGCACTTGCTCTCTCCCTCTATTTGTTATCTTACTTCTATCATTGACAGTCCCTCTAGGTTGTGGGCTGCTTGCCTGTGTTCCTGAGAAGCATCTACGGTACCAGTCTATAGAGTGTGTTTTCTTTAGTGAATTACCGGTATGTTTACCGGTAATAAACTTGCACTGTTTTATGTATATGTTTGATTACATACAGCCTTGTGACAGTTTTCCTGCATGTCATAAGCATTTGAATATAAATTAAAATGTTAAAATCAAATCTGATATTGTTTTACCTTTTATTTGGTGTGTGGAAGGTGTGAGGAAGAGGGGGTAGTCTTATACGGCGAGTATATAACAAACTCTGTATTTTGAGTTAAAATGTTAGGGGGTCGTCTTATACGCCCAGTCGTCTTATACGCCGGCAAATACGGTATATATTCTTGAATATTCTGACTGTACTTGCTTGATTAAAAAAACACACACAAAACTTAATTAAACATTATAAAAGGAGTCAAAAAACAGTGTGTGATGATAATTTAATTATTATCTGATGCAATTTATTCCATGGATCCTTAGAATAGTGTTTTTCTTAATGTCTTTTTCTGATGTATTGCCAATTTAAAAAAATACACGTTCTTGAATAGCAGATTGGTTATATAAAACTACAGATACCAAAAGGAAACCTTTTTGCTAGCTCTAACTCTACAATTCTAACCACTGTCTGGACAAGGGGGCGGGGGGCGGGGGGAGTGGAAATGTTCAATAGAAGATGAAATGTGAGGATGTGGATAAAGTATTTCAAAAACAAAAGAGTACCATAAAACTGGAACAGAAATATAGATTGTTAATCACTGTTTAATCCACCACGAGAAATACACTTAAAATAATGCAATAGTAGCCACAACTTATTTTAGAGAACAGTAAAAATCCAGAGAGAGCAAGGATAAATTATATTAAATTCCAAAAAGTAAATTCTAGGTTGTATGGAAAACAATTCTCTTATTCTGAGTTGCAGAAATAATAGAATATTTACACTCTTTTTTCATCTCATGAAAGAATAATCAATGGAATGAAATGAGAGCATTTTCTCCTGTCTCCATCTTAGATGTAGTTCTTTTTCTCATGCCAGTGTTCGTTCATGAAGTAATCTGTTGTAGCCAGCAATCATTTTGCCCAAAGATAAGTTCATTAAAAGCAATTCTATTTAGTTTACCTCAACACACATATACATGTGTTTTGTATTTTGTGTATTGTACTACCAAGTTAATTGTTGAGGTACTATTTGAACAATTAGAAATTAGAAACTCATTTGGTATAACAATATTTTTGAGTTCTTAAAATTTTTGGTTTAATATTTATTATTATGAATTAGAGGAATAGAGTATTTTCCTATGACAAACATATAAATATTTGTAGATGACTTGTGCCCTTTCCATTTTTTTCTTCCTTTGTAGTTTTAAGTTGATTTTCCAAAGATTTTATCCACAATAAAGTATTATTCATTACTTGTGAGAACTTTGTTAAAATTAAGATCTGTCTACTATTATTACTGTAATGCCAAAACTTTGTGAGTCAAAATGCCTCCTACATACTTGATAATATATTAGTAATGTCAACTATAAAATAATAATTGTGTAAAAATAAATTGTAATAAACTACTCATAAAATTTCCAAGAACAATAAATTT
>NW_006294761.1:85555-94984 GCF_000327345.1 Myotis davidii | reverse complement strand
AGTCTTTATTTAGAATAACTTCCTTCAGTTACTTCCTTGTAGCTTAATAGAACAATAGAGTAACCTTGGAATGGAGATAAGAAACGCCCTAACCTTTGGAATAGAATGGATAGGATTAAGATCAAATAGTATAAATACAGATGTAACAGGAGAATAAAGACAGAACCTGGCTATGATGATCACCTGAACGCTGCCTCCCTGTCATTCCTTCTTCGCTGACTCCGTCCACACCTTGGGGAACCCCTGGACCTGCTGGGGCTGGACCCCAACATGAGGTGCTTCTGGGGAACAATTTGCCCACTCAGTGGTCAGATCTCTTTCAGAATGGGTTCTCAGTGTGGCCTTCCCTAAATTCACAAATTAAAATTCATCTTGCTATTGTACACATCTATAACTCTTAATACTCTATTTAGAATTTCCTTATAACCTTAGTGATATGTCTGCATTGTCTACTAGACAGTATGCCTCATGAAGGCAGATCATATGTTTATTTTGTTCACTAGTATAACCCAGAGGAATTTTTTATATATATATTAGATTCTCAGTACATGTTTGCTAAATGGATGTATGAATAAATTTGTTTCATGAGTTAAAAACTAGGAGGATCACTATTATAATATAGATACTATACAAATACGTTATACCTATGAGATAATCTATAGATAATCATATTTTATAAGTACGAGTAGTAGAGTAATTTGTCAAAAAGCACACAATCAGGAATAACAAGTTTATATTCATACAAGAACAGTGAATAAAAATTTGCAGTCTAGGAAATTTTACTCACGAAATTATGGTGAGAATTTATTGAGATAATGGATGTAAAAGCGTGTTGTGAGGTTTTTGGCAGATATTTCATATGCTTAGTAATAGGTATTAGTAATACCAAATGTGGCAGCATAAGTTTAACTTGCCCTTCCATATATGTGAACATGCTAGATTTCCATCACACTTATACATGGGAAGACTTTACAATTTCTCCCTGTACATCTCAGGATGACCATCGTTGGCAATGAAATGTAGAAAGACTATATGAGTTATATTGTGATAGAAGCTTTAAGTGCAGATATCCCTATTTTTCTGCTCTAATATACAGAGATGTTCAAGATAGAAATTTCTGTCATTTATCTAGTGAATTAAATGACATTGAGCGGAGCAACTATGGAAGTGAAGTAGGAAAAGGAAATAAACGTCTGCCTTTATAAGCTTCTATGGTTTCTAGAGCAACATAATGTAACCCAATCTGACAGATTTAGTAACCCTCTTATTGAATTAAAGACATTCAAATTTTGGTGGCAAGATTACATAATGAAAATAATAATTATTACTATTGAGTCTCAAAATATGGTCCAGAAACTTATAGCAGAGAAACAATCTTGAAAGTCAAGGAATTAATTTATCAAAGCAGGCATTTTTTTTTTAACAATGAAAAGGCCATTAAAGTTAAAAAAAAAAAAAAAAAAAGAAGAAGCCTGAATCATGGGATAGTTTCCATGACAAACAATGGCTGAGAAAGAAACTAGATAAAGAGCGGGGTTCGCACAGGAAGGGAGAGGCCTAGCAATGAAGACAAGGTTCAGATGCTAGCAAGTGCCTGACCAATGATAGGAACACCTTTCTACCCAAAATACATGCAGAGATCTGAGACTATAGAAGATGTGCTTTGGGCATTGGACATGAAGTTGGAATTCGTCTTGCAGACTTCAAAGACAAATATCTAGTACCAGCATGTCCTGGCTCATGGCAGGCTGGTGTATGGTGAACTATTACTGCAGGCTGACACAAACTCTGCCTCCAGTCTAGATGGCAGGTGCAGCAGCAGATGCCTCCAGGTAAGAACCTACTGAATCCTGAGAAATAACAAGTTATTATTTTTAAGCCACTGTTTTATACTATTTTTGTCATTCAATTTATTGGTCTCCAGTTGTTGAAAGTAGGAAATCTTAGCTCAAATACTACTTAGAATTAAGTAAGTATGAAATATTAGACAAGATAATTAATAGCCTCAATTACCTCATGAAAATAGGAGTAATAATGCTTGTCTTCATACATATTAAGTAAAATTACATACTGTACAATATACAAATGGAGCAAATATTATCTTCTTTTAATATATATGTATATGTCTTCAAAATATTAGTTTACCACCATAGATACCTATATGATTAAAGCTCTAAACTGATACTTATTATGATAAAATAAAACTGTAGTTTCCCCCTATTTGAAAAGTAATATAAAATTTCCAGTGTACCCTACATGTTGAGGGGAAAAATCAAATGTAATTCTATTCTAATAAACTGGCTATTTATTTGAATTGGGGGTAAGTGAAATAACCTTAGATGGCATTAATCTTTATTGCAAATGCACAAAGGAAAGTGTGAAAGTATTGGTTAAATTTCTTCAAAACTGGTAGCTAGTTGGGAGAATAATTCAAATCATACATATTCTCTTAAAATATTTTTATTAACACCTCAGTTAAAAAATCATGTTTTGTTTGAACTCATGTATTCATCCTTTTTGCTGAGATGTCTTCCAAGTTAGCTTGAAGCCTTGTCATATATTCAGATCATACTAAGTGGTTGTCATCCTTGTCTGTATAGTAAAATCACCTGGGAAGCTTTATAAATTACAGATGCCCGGATCTCACCCCTAGAGATGCTGAGTTAATTGGACTGGGTTGCTTCTAGGACACCAGGGTTTTTAGAGCTCTAAGTGATGCCAAAGGACAGCAAAGAAAGAGAACGACTGGTCTAAATGATTATTTTTAAAAATACTAGGCATATTCAAGATATTTAAAAGCTTAAAACTACTCTATTTTATCACCATAATTCCCACATAGCTGCATCAATATTTTAAAACAATTATCCAACATCCTTTAAAGTTTTGCAGTGAGATAGATATATTTAACGTACCTTCCCCCTGATCAAAGAATATAACTATCATTTAAAACCAAACAGTTAATGATAATGTCCCTTTGCTCAACTCAAAATGTAATTTATGGTGTACTTGTTCGCTCTTGACTAAAACACAAGTTACTAACCAAGTTGAAATTGTTATGACTATACTTATATGTGCATTAAAACCAGTTCTTGTGGAATGTGGGATTCTGTAGTGTTTGGTAAGGCATTTCCCAAATGGGAGGCTATTCAGTAGGTCATCACTATTAGGTGCTTCTGTTAAAGTAAGTGTAACATCCACTCATTAAGTAACACTTCCTATGAAAGAACTACAAGAGCACCCAAATTATGGTTCTTCTAAGGTTTTGTTTTAATGATGGCCATTATCACTGGTGGTAATGTGACTGCTTCCTGGGAGCTAAAATAAACAGTCTTACTTTGGAGAACGTTAAGAGGGAGCATAATGATTCATATTAATGAAATAGCCTTATAATCTTGTCACATGAACTGTAACACCTTGTGGGGCTATTAGAAGCTGCGCTAACTTGGTCCTCTTCCGATTTACTTAATGAGTTTTAATTTATGTCGTGCAAATTTCTCACACTGAGTTAGACTGAGGTCAACTCTGGATATTCCCTGATCCAATACAAGCCTCATGAGAATCAGACCTCTAAAACTGCTTTACGGAATACTTGCTAGATTCTTATACACAGATACACACATCTACTCAAACGCACACACACTACAGAGAAAGAGAAGCAACTGAAGTAGGAAAAGCAAAAAAATAAAAAAATAAAAAAGATCCCACAAAACAAACCTCATTAAAAAACAATAAAATCAGACAAAAATAGAAAAATCTCATACAAAAGAAAGGTTAACAAGGTTAACAAAGCATTATCTTCGTAAGACATAACAAAAAATAAACTCATGCGTGCATCCAAATGGTTGCTAAGACTAATGTTTCTTACCTCTTTTAGCCAGGGTAGGTGGGACAGAAATGAGAAGGAGGAAGATTTCTTCTTAATAGTCAAACCTTTTCATGGGCTTTTGATTGAGGTATGGGTGACAAGGTTGTGTTCCTCTAGGAGAGTTTAAAGATAGATTGTCATCTGTGTGGCCTGGTATGTTTTGATTTAATCTTTTAAAACATATCTTTCATTCAAAGGTCAATGAACATCATTTTACATTTCTAGAAACAAACAAAGGAGAAAACACACAGACCAAAAGAAACTGGATTTCATAGAACTTTACTCAATCAAATTAATTTTCAATGTCAGAATTGTAACTACTGTTTATTATTTTTGCAGCATTACTTATTCATTCAACTAGTTGTAAAATGTGTACTCAAAATTTTCAAGCAAGGTCATTTTTGGTAGCATTAATAAAAATGAATGTCCTTTCATAGATATAAGATATACTTATTGATATACTCAAAATATGTACTGAGTGACTACTGTATTCCAGGTACTTTACTAAATTCTATGAATACAACAATAAACAATACAGATGCATGTCCTCATGAATCTTGTAGTCTTCTGATCTCTGAGTAGATATATTTTCCAAAATTTCTGAGGATTGAATTATTTTTAATTTCTTAAAATTTTCACACAATTAATACAACTAACAGCTATAGATACTACAACTTAAAATAAAAACTTTAACACATTTTGTTTAAATTGACAAATAAAATGGATTTAATAGTAAAATAAAATTAATATAATAATTGCATTTTACCATTTACAACCATAAAAGCTGATTCAAAAATAATCTCGATATGGTTCCCTATTTATAATAAACTTAGTAAGTTTAATTTAATATAGTTCCCCATATACTATGTTACATATCATAACCACCAAAAAATCAGAATTCAACACTGCCACTTTGAAGTTAAAAAAATAAGTGTCAGTCTTCTGCTGTCAAATAAGTTGAAATTGAAGAAAATAAGATCATTACATAGTTCTGCTGATTTTTTGATTTGCATGCTTTTCCTTAGTTTAAAATATAATCTTAAGAACTAATCATGCTTATATTATTATGCGCCTACCACATAGCCTTATCATATTTTTGGTAGTTAATTTCCCCCCTCTAAGTACTAGAATTAAATGTAGATATTTGTTGGTGCCCCTGTTTTGTAGCATCAGACTGGAAGTACATCTCTGAGTGAGTGAGGAAACCCTATTGAGGGCAGGGGGCAAGGTGCCTGTCTCCCACTGCAGGAGCATAGGTGTCAATTCTCAGTTCATACCTTGGTGGACTTAGCATGTTCATTTCACACTGTGTCACTCCCTCCTCCTACAGCCATTTAATTCCCTGGACCAAGGTAACGTTCTTCCTTGGCTTTGCTGCTGTGACACTGACAGCTGCTTCTCATGCTCCTGTGCTTCTGCTCCCTCATTCTATGGGCCTCAAATCTCTGACGTGTCTCAGGACTCAGACTTCAAACATTTTCTCTGCTCTTTCTGCACTCCCTTCCCAAGTTATCTCATGCAGCACAGTGCCTATAAATGTCACCGGAACTTTTGATGGCTCTGTTATCATCACTTTATTCCCAGTTCTGCTTCAGTGTCTGGCACACCATAAGTCTTTATTAAATACTTGTAGAGTGAGAGTAGAGATGAATGAGACTTAAAATACTGGATACTTTTATTCAAGAAGCTGTTGAGGCTGTTAGTGGCAGAGCCAGTGCCAGTCATTTGCCCTCTAATCTTGTCATGAGTCCACATTAGGAAGTCATTCTTTTCATTCCAAATTTATTTTTAAAATACATTCTTTTTCTCTTCAGTATGGCACTTGTCAAGTGATTGATGCCCTTAAGCCTGAATATCAGTCATGAAACATCCCATTTGTAGTCCACATAGCATTCAGAAGTTTTAAATCTCTTTTTAATTTGGGAATGGACTGAATACCCTGCAATGTCGTTCAATATTTGGCAATTTTGAGTTTGTATGAAATGAAGTAAATAGAGAGACAAGTAGCTGACAAACAATATAATATTCCTTGTATACATTTATAAACACAAAGTAGAGCTTTAATCTTTATTTTAGGCTAAGACATAACTAGTATCAAGTTAGTAACTGACAAAGTTGAAACACATATTAAAATCTCTCTAAGGCTCAATTTCCTCACTGACAAGATAGGGAGGAAAAGGAATAGTAGCTTTCACAATGAGTTGTGATAATTAAACATAGTGTTGCAAAATAGTATAGGATAATAGCTGATATGTTAGAGCTCTTAAAATATATATCATTATGGCTTTTTAATAATGCCATCGGTTAATTGAAGTTGCCATTAAGTTAAAATAAATCTATCAAGTACATTTATGACATCAAAATACATTAATGCTGAAATATATCCAGACTTATAAGTAAATCACAGAGTAGCTAGACCAGTATATGTTTCCTGATGCTTTTTCAGTTTTCATTCTTTTATTAGCAAGTATGTGGTATTTATATATTTTACTTTTTTTTCTTAAATCACAAAATCACTATTTTCCTTCAGGATACAGTATTTCTGGATTGATGATTCCTGTTTCATAGAACTGTCTGTGTAAGGAAAGAATAATAATACACATTAAGTATAATTATTTCATCTTCCATCAACTTCCATCGGTCAGTTTTTAGACTGCCTCCTTTGGCTATTACTATAACATGTTCCTGCAAATGTCAAAACATACAGTTTCCTTATTCATAAATCCATTTTCAGTTTTAACTGAAAAGGTTTGTGTACATTCAGAAGAAAATTTGTATTTGACCTTCTATTCACTTTCCTGCCATTTTTCAAGTTTATCCTGATTGATCTAATTAATTCTCTGTGAACCTTTTTTATGCCTGTAGCAATGTTTTGTGTTTGTCATAACTGTTTTAAGTTAAATTAAAATGGAGGCTAAGTACATCAAATACCAAAAATCCTGAGACAATATAGGATGACCTTTAGAGAATTACTTGTGTTAGAAAATATACTTTGTTTGTTAGTGCATATTTACTTAGAAAAGCTTTTGTTCATGCTCAAGAGTTGCTTGAATAGAATTTATACAGTAACGAGTCACCTTCAAAAAAATATGCCAGATGGTGAAGGAACTGAGAGATAGGAGCACCAGTTAGGTTAATGAAAAATGCATTAACGATGCTAACACATTTGTCTGAATTCTTAGGGCAGGTATGAAGGAAGCTGAACATTGAAAGGGTACTTTTTCTTTAGCATCCACTGAGCCAAGTATTGTATCTCCTCCAATGTCAGAAAGAAAGTAGACTAGTGTTTCTTATAAATAAATGTAATTTCATAAACTCCATCTTAGATTGTAACCATTTATTGGCTGCAATGAAAAATTATATACCATAAGATAAAATATATAAAGAGACAGAACTAGTGAACATAGCTGTAAAGTAACCAGAGGCCCGGTGTCCAAATTTGTGCATGAGTGCGGTCCCAAGCGGCGTGGGGCCTGGACTGGATTGGCCCTTTGGGCAGGCAGGCATCCCACTGACATTCGCTCTAGGTGTCTGGAGCCACCTGGCAGCCACTTTTATATTGTTTCTTCCTTGTGTAGCGTCTAGGGAAGGGAAGTGGCTACAGTGCCTGAGACGGACTTCCAGGAGGCTGGCGGCACTGTTGGGATTGTGCTGGCAGTGCTGGTCTGTCAGTGCCTGGACTGCCCTCTGGAGATTGAGTTTGCAAGACTACTGAGGGAGTGAGTGGCTGCCAGTGAGCCAGCAGGCTGATGGGCAGCCAGGAAGATCTCAGCTGAGCGGCTCTCCCACTGTGGGAGCACACTGACCACCAGGGGGCAGAACCTGATTTGAGCGTCTGCACCCTGAGGGCCAGTGCATGTCATAGCCACCGGTCATTATGGTCTTTCTGGTCATTCTGGTCATCACGTTCCTTAGGTATATATAGATTATAGATATAGATATAGATATAGATATAGATATAGATATAGATATAGATATAGATATATACAGATGGTAGTTTAGCTATCTATTTATTTTTTAATATCAGGATTTTACTTTAGTTTTTGGAAATTTTACTTGGTCTGTACTACAGGAAGCAATAACTTGTTTAGTTAAAATATGTTTTCTATCTACTTAATTCAGTTGCTATGATACGTCTCCACAAGTAAGGAGCCATATATTAGTAGATATTTTAATTAAAATGAGAGTGGAAATTAGAAACTTAGCAAAATTGCAAAAAGCTTGCATCAGCCTCTCCCTTCAAAGCAAGAATTTAAAAAAAAATCAACTCATCAAGCTATGTCAACAACTTTAATTCTTCTCATTTATTCTACAAGGCATTTAAAAATCCCTGAGATTTCTAAGGTATTGACCATCATATTTGCAATGTCTACATTTTAATGAAATATTTTTCCCTTTCACACAAGTGCTCCCAAAACAAACATCATATTTTAAGTCCAAAATACATCTTATTTTAATGACTGAAAAGTCTTTTGACTTTTAAAAATATTTAGTTAATAACTCTAGGCACAATGACATATGCAAATACATTCATATATTCAAAACTCTCAATAATTTTCCCACCTAGTTTTGTGTGAAAATTCAGTTTTGAATTTTTTTTTTGTATGAAAAATAGCTTTAGCTCTACCTGGTTTGGCTCAGTGGAAAGGGCATCGGCCCTCAAACTGAAGGGTCCCTGGTTCAATTCTGGACAAGGCCATGTGCCTCAGTTGTAGGCTTGATCCCAGTTCCTGGTCCAGGAGCATGTGGGAGGCAACCAATCAATGTGTCTCTCTCATATTGATGTTTCTCTCTCTCTGTCTCTGCCCCTCCCTTCCACCCTCTCTAAAAATGAATGGGAAAATATCCTTGGGTGAAGATTAACCAAACAATACAAAAAATAGTTTTAGTGTGTTATGTCATAAAATTCATTTTCATGTCACCAATATATCACTAGAATTGAATGAGCAAAGTAGTATTTCCTAAGTGTTAAACAACTCTGTTATAACCTTTTACACTAGTATTGATACAGCCACTGAACCAAAGTATTCAATTTACTAACTTCCCATGCAAAGCGATAGTCCCAACTTCTAGAAACCATAGTCTTCTACAAAATAAGGAAATTTAGCCAGCCTCCTAAAATAAGCAATCCCTATTATATCATAGGTATCAACGGGAAAAAAAATGACATGTCCTAACTCAAGATTTTTATTGAATTGGAGTAGCATGGGAGAGAGGAAGAAAGAGAGAATTGGAAAATTTAAGGAAAAACCGTGAAGAAGTGAAAAGCAGAATAGAGATGCCTAAAGGTAGGTTTATTTTCTTTTTTTTTAAATTAAATCTTTATTGTTCAGATTATTACAGTTGTTCTTCTTTTTTCCCCCCCATGACTCCCCTCCTCCCAGTTCCCACCCCACCCTCCGCCTTCACTCCCCACCCACTGTCCTCATCCATAGGTGCACGATTTTTGTCCAGTCTCTTTCCGCATCTCCCACACCCCTTTCCCCCCCAAGAATAGTCAGTTCATTCCCTCTCTATGTCCCTGATTTTATTATGATCACCAGATTATTTATTCACTTGATTCT
>NW_006294761.1:80481-84983 GCF_000327345.1 Myotis davidii | reverse complement strand
TTCCTCCATTTCTGTCATTTGTGACCTGTTTCTTTGTCTCTGCATTTTGGCTGCTTCCCTGTGTTGATAGAGTAGCTTTCTGTGGCTCAGCTTCCCCAATTACCTGAGGTGGACACTCTTGGTGCACCCCTTTGTGGGCTTTGTGCACAGTCTTGTTTTAGTTAAGCCTTGATTGTTGTAGTTAATACTAGTGGGATTTGACCTCCAGGCCAACTGGCTGTGAGAATCAGCTGTGTCTGCAGTGGGAAAACTTCTGTCCTGTAGGGAGGTGCTAATCTAGCCTTTGCCTGAGGCTATCTGGCAAATGGCTCTGCGCAAGGCTTGGGCGGGGCTGTTCGGAGCGAGCAGTTATGGCTGCACTCAGTTCCGTCCCTAGGGGCTCTGCCTCACAGAGTCCCAGCAACCGCTGCAAACATCGGAGAGAAAGCTGCCTTCGGGTTCCGACAGAAGCCAGACAGTCCCGCTTCTCCCGTTTGAGTCTGGGTCCTCAGAGACTCGCCCGGATCTGGAGCTCAGAGTCTGAAACTCCCTCCCGATTGAAAAAACAATCGTGCCCTCCGCCGCCGGCCTGCTGCGCTCAGAGTCTGAAACTCCCTCCCGATTGAAAAATCAATCGCGCCCTCGCCACTAGCCCGCTCCGCGTGTACTCCGCACCTGAGTATTTCACTTCAGCCCTGCGCCTCCTCTGAGTCTGGGTATGATGTTCTCTTTCCTCCTAGTTGTAGCATTTCCACTCAGCCAGCCTTCCTGTGGTTCTGGATGATGTCCGTTCCGTCTTTTAGTTTTATTTTTGAAGTGGTTGTTCGAGGCAGCAATCTCCAGCATTAACCTATGCCACCATCTTGGTTCTTCCGGTTTATTTTCTCTCTGTTTTCACTTATAAATTGCTAAGATCCTCTAAGTTATGTAATTAATATATCCCTCTTTTCTTATAAAGTGAAGAAGCATGATTTTATTTAATCATAACTAGTTTAAAAACATATTACAAAATGAGCTTTCCCATATGAGACAAAGTTATCTGGATAATTAAAGCTTATATTATTAATTTTTAAGCAAGCAAAGAAAGCAATGACATGAGCTATTGGGACCTATATTTTAATATATTGGTGCTTTCACAGATACAGTTTGTACTTCTACTTCTCAAATACCCAGGGAGGTGGAAATGTCATGTTTACATGGGAAACGGCAGACAATTACTTTAAGAAATTGACAAATATGATAAATGAAGAATTAGAGAATCTCATTTTCAAGCTCCTAATGTTTTCTGAAAGAGAGAAGCCTAAGGTAAAATGCAATGTTAGTTTTTCACCTCATTTCACTGATGCAGCGGTAATTCACAAAATTGCTTCTATGAATTGTGAAAGTACAACCAGGTGTATGAATTGAGGGCATTCAAGCATTCAGATTTTGCTTCAAGCTGCATTTTTTTTCTTCATGTCAAAAAACCTTTGAGACATAAGTGGTTATATGAAGAATAATTAGAAGGAAGATAAGATTGAATAAGCATAATTGAAAGACAGAGTGATGCCTCAACATTTTCTGTTAATGAATATTTATGTCCTCTACTTCTTGTTCAAACATATTTCTGTGTGTATTTGGTTAGCTCTAGTACATCAAATAAATTTTAAAAGCTTTAGTACATCAAATAAATTTTAAGAGATTTAATTTCATTACCTAACTTCCATTCTAAATATATCTTTGTTTGAATTATTTTAAAAATGTAATTAAAATTAAGGAATGCTGATTAAATGTATCCAAATCAAAACAAAACAAAATGCAACAATGTACAGCAAACATGCTAAATGGGAATGTTTTTAAAATTTCCACCTAAAGACAGGAAGTTAATCAACATTTTCTTCAGTTTTATTCTGGTGATGCTATCTAGTACAATAAAATAAGCAACATGAATATATTATTTCTCTGTGTATCTATCAATATATAAACATTTTCTTCTATGTAATCTGGAGATACTATCTAGCTAATAAGTAAATTTAACAAGCAAATATCTATCTATCTATCTATCTATCTATCTATCTATCTATTTACCTATCTTATAAAGTCTGAATATGTAGAAATAAAGTCATTATTAAGTGCAGGACACATAACTTAGGCACATAAAAAATCTGAAAGTATCTATAGATAAATGATTAAAAAAACACACAAGTGAAGCTAGCAAGGCAGTTGTATACAAAATCAGTGCATATAAATGTATAAAAAGACAAAATGAAATTTAAAGAAAATGTACAAAATTAAATCTATAAAAATTAAATCTGAGGTTTTAAAAATATATGCAGCATTACACACATAATTATTGAGCATAAATTAAGGAAGTCTCTTTAAACAAATGAATTTGCCAGGTACACTGATTGGAGAATTTTTATTTTTAATTTCTCCCCAAGTTAACTTCATAATTTATGCAAATCACAAATGAACGTTTTTGATGGAAATTGAATTGGTAATTTAAAAAGATATGTAGCCAGGTCAGTGTTGCTCAGTGTTTGAGCACTGACCCATGAACAAGGAGGTCAGGACACAAGCCCAGGTTGTGGGCTCCATTCCAGGTCAGGGACATGCAGGAGGCAGCCAGTTGATGCTTTTCTCTCATCATTAATATTTCCCTCTCTCTCTCTCTCATCCTTCCTCTCTGAATAAATACAATATCCTATATAAGAGAAGAATATGCTAATTAGCCCAGATATGTTAATTAGTCACAACCAGTATGCAAATTGAACATCACTCCAACACAATAATAAGAGAGGGATATGCTAATTAGCCCTGATATGCTAATTAGTCACGACCAGTATGCAAATTGACCATCACTCCAACACACAAGATGGCTGCCCCATGTGGTCAAATGTGGCCACCCCCATGTGGCCACAAGATGGCCAGCCACAAGATGGACAGCAGGGGAGGGCAGTTGTGGGAGACCAGGCCAGCAGGGGAGGGCTGTTGAGGGTGACCATGCTGGCAGGGTAGGGCAGTTGGGGGCAATCGGGCTGGCAGAGGAACAGTTAGGCATCGATCAGGCTGGCAGGGAAGTGGTTAGGGGGTGAAAAGGCTGGCAGGCAGAAGCAGTTAGGGGCAATCAGGTAGGCAGGGAGGCGAGTGATTGGGAGTCAGCAGTCCTGAATTGTGAGAGGGATGTACAACTGCCTGTTTAGGCATGATTCCAGGCAGTCAGACATCCCTTGAGAGGTCCCAGATTGGAGAGAATGCAGGTTGGGCTAAGGGACACCCCCTCAGTGCACGAATTTCATGCACCGGGCCTCTAGTAATAAATAAGTGAATAAATATCTAAAAATTCAAAGCACCAAGAATAGCTACTAGAATTTTAAAGAAGGGCAAGTTGGAGAAAAATAACCAACTAGCTATCCTATATAATTAAAGCATAATATGCAAATTGACTGAATGGCAGAACAACTGGTCACTATGATGTGCACTGACCACCAGGGGGAAGATGCTCAATGCAGGAGTAAGAAGTCCCAGACTGTATGAGGGCACAGGCCATGCTGAGTGCTCCCCTGCCCCCGTACACAAATCTCATGCACCAGGCATCTAGTTTAGAATAATTAGATATCATGACATACACAAAGGATAAACAAACAGGCTGAGAAATACAACCTGCCAAGACCTATTTAAAGACTTTATTTTGACAAAGTGGGTAATCTAATGAGAAAGGAAGGCCTTCCAAGCATATAGTACAGTGTCTATACTTTAAAAATAATTTAAAACGGAGAAGAAATATAAAGTAAAAAAAATCCATCTCACACTGTACAAACAAAAAACAAAACACCAATGCTAGGTAAATAGTAGAATAAAACATAAAAATTAAAATACTAAGGTTTTGAGAAAATAAGAAGAAGATGTATTAGGTTTGTGAAAGATACTTTAACCTAAAAAAATAAAACTACTCAAAATTAATTAATTGGATTGCACTTAATGTAAGAATCTCTATTAATAAAAAGATCTCATTAGGAGAGTAAAAGGCAAACTACATTGAGGAAATTGTTTTCAATATTTACTTCTAACAAAGAGCTCATATCCATAATCTAAATTAACTCTTAAATATTATAAATAAGAGACAACCCAATAGGAAAACATGCATGAATTAAAATTCATACAGAATATGTAAAAATTTTCAACATTAAAAAAGACCTCAAACTCATTAGATATCAAGTAACTGCAAATTAAAACAATGAGATAGCAACTATAACTTCAGTGGTTTCACAGATGAATACTTATTTCACAAACTCATCAAGTCATATACATTAAATAGGTACACACTTTTATATGCATATTAAACATTTTTTTAAAATTCCCATGCTCCAAGGGAAGACATTGATATGGGAATGTTAGACTGGAAATTCGAAGTATTTCCCTGGGCAGGATGGTCTCCTGGGCTCTTGTCCAGTGGAGTCAAAGAATGAAACCATGGTTGAAAGGTGGTATAGCAAATGTGGAAATTTATTGAGAAACAAGCACAGACTCCCCTGTGAAGAGGG
>NW_006294761.1:68457-80380 GCF_000327345.1 Myotis davidii | reverse complement strand
AAGGCTACAGATCTTTGTGCCTTGATATCCCCTTTGATTTGGTCACCATAGAAACTCCTGAGCTCAAAGGTTAAACCTCACATGGGACACCTGAGGCACTCTTCCCTCATTGTTCTCCTGGCTTTCTTCCTCCTTCCATTTGTTATGTAAACTAGAGGCTCGGTGCAAGAAATTCATGTACAGGGGGTGTGTGTATCCCTCAGCCCAGCCTGCACCCTCTCTAATCCAGGACTGCTGACTTGCTGGCTCCCAACTGCTCACCTGCCTGCCTGCCCGATTGCCCCTAACTGCTTCTGCCTTCCAGCCTGATCACCCCCTATTCACTCCCCTGCTAGCCTGATCGATGCCTAAATGCTCCCCTGCCAGCCCAATTGCCCCTAACAGCCCTCCACTGTAAGCCTGGTAGCCCCCAACTGCCCTCCCCTCCTGGCCTGGTCATCCTTAACTGCTCTCCCTTCCAGCCTGGTCACCCCTAACTGCCCTCCCCTACTGGTCATCTTTTGATGGCCATCATGTGGCCACATGGGATGGCCATCTTTGTCCACATGGGGGCGGCCATCTTGTGTGTTGGAGTGATGGTCAATTTGCATATTTCCTCTTTATTATATAGGATGTTACCTTTTGCTACTCTGAGCTCCCTTGTCTTATGGAAATGTACTTCTGTTGCTCCCTTGTCTTATGGAAATGTGCCCTTTTGCAACTCTGTAGCACTGTGTTTTTTCCATGGACCCCTTAATTTTTAAAATTTCCTAAACCTGCCTATCTCACCCTCCAAAATTCCTATTTTACCCAAAAAACTCCTTTCAACATTATTTTGTAGCTATGATAACAAATAAACACCAGGTTTTGATTTAGTTTTTTAATTGATTGGTGACTAGCCACAGTTTAATCACTGGGTGCTCTACACCAATACCATATTTAAAAGTCAACTTCTCAGCGATAGCTCCATACTTTTGAAAGTGAGCCAATCAGTTAAAGCCTCACTACAGGAAATACACTGCCAACCAATTAAAAGTCTCACTTGAAAAACCACATCTCCACAACTGACATTAACCAAGACTCTCATTTGAAAGACCACCAATCCTGGAATCTCTTGCTTCTCTAAATCCTATATTTTATTAGGTCCCTGCTTCACACAGAGTCAGTTGTCTACAAAAAAGTATAACTCTCTCTTCCTTAAGTACATGACATTCAGTCTTCCTTTCCTATAGTGCCCCATTCTCTTATAACTTCCCATGACACAACTGATAATTTGTGAAGTATACTTTAGATTTCTGTATTTTTTGCTATGTATATTTCAAAAAAAGTTTGTAAGACAAAGACTATCCCCTTAAATATCTGGGAACTTGCCAGGAATACTTTAAAAACTCACTGTATGGAACACTTAGCTCAGTTCAAAAATACCAGAATCAATTTCATTGAACTCATAATTTGGATGGATATACCTAACATCATAAGTAGACATTGAATATCCTAAATACATCTTATTTATTAGTAGTATTATTTATTATTACTATGTATTGGTATTCTATTTTTTATTATGTTGATATAAATTTAAAAAATACATAAAATGGTTGGAAAAGCCAAATTCTAGGCTTGCAAACACAAATTTCAGAAAGCATTTTCTTATATCAGGGTCACTCTCCAAGGCAAAGACTGCTCAGGCAGTGTTTACATCCCTGAACAGAATTCCATTCAAATTCCATTTTGTTGTTTTGATTTAACCCATTGACCTAAATGCCTTGGAAAGTCATGACAGATAATGTGTCACATTCTGAATACACTAGGTTCCAGTTAACTGAAGAACTTCTGGCAGATACACCACTAAGAATTTGGATACATCTCTTCTAATTTGGAAAAGATTTAATAGCTGAAAATAGGGATGTTATCAGCATTTAGACACTAGTTTAATCCAGGTTATTGGTTCAGAACTCCCAGAAGAGAATTTTAAAAAACAGGTTCAGAAAGAATAAAATCTACTGGAATACCTAAATAAATAATGTAAATTAAATACAATATTTATCTTAGTTTAAGAAATAAGATGAGATTCATAAAAAGATGTGTAAATATGCTGTTGTTGAAATTTTATCTCATTAAGTAGGACTTTTCTAGTTAAACCCATAACATAAAGAATAACAGAAAAATATGCAATTCTACATAAACCAGGCTAACTTTATCTGAAAAAGCTAAAGAAGTGAATAATAGGGTTGAATGAGCTCACCTGAATACAAACAAATGAAAACATAAAATAAATGTTAAATAATTCTAACTTGAATTAAGTTCCACCGCTTATTAATTGTGCATATATTGGTTAACAAGATTTATTTGTTTGTTTTACAAATTCTGATACTCTTAATTGCAAAATGAGGTAGTAAGGCCTGCCTATCCTATATAAGAAAGAGGTAATATGCAAATTGATCATCACACTCTCACACAAGACAGCCGCCCCCATGTGGTCACAAGATGGCCCCACAAGATGGCTGACACAGGAGGACACTTGTGGGGCATCAGGCCTGGACGGGAGGGCAGTTTGGGGTGTCCAGGCTGGCAGGGGAAGGCAGTTGGGAGTGTTCAGGGCTGCAGGGAAGTGCAGTTGGGGGAACCAGGTCTGTAGGGGAGGGCAGGTGGGGCAACCAGGCCAGCAGGGAAGCAGTTAGGCGTCGATCAGGCTGGCAGGGGAGTGATTATGGGGTGATCAGGCTGGCAGGCAGAAGCTGTTAGGGGCAATCAGGCAGGCAGGCAGGCAAGCGGTTGGGAGCCAGCAGTCTGGATTGTGGGAGGGCAGTTGGACATCCCTTGAGGGGTCCCAGATTGGAGAGGGTAAAGGCTGGTCTGGGGGACAACTCCCCGCAGTGCACAAATTTAGTGCACTGGGCCTCTAGCCTTTTATATTACTAGAGGCCCGATGCACAAAATTCACACAAGGGCCTTGGCCCCAGCCCCTACCTGCCGCCGCTACAGCCAGGGGCTTCTGCTGCCTCTGCTGCAGCTCCCGCTCACTGTGGCTTTGTCTGGAAAGAAGGACATCCAGTCTAATTAACATATTATACTTTTATTATTATTTACAGTGGGGCCTTGACTTAGGAGTTTAATTCATTCTGTGATGGAGCTCTTAACTCAAATTACTTGTATGTCAAATCATTAAAGTGAACGAGTGAGACACGTGATGCTGGGCTGATGTTGCAGCGTTCACTGTGATGTCTGCTGCACCAACTAGCAGTTGGGTATCTGAAGCTGGCTCGTAACCCGAATTTTAGCTCACAACTCAAAGCAAAAAATAGGCCGAGAGACAGCTCGTATCTCGAAAAACTCGTTAGTCGGGACACTCGTTAAGTCAAGGCCCCACTGTATTCTCAAGACTAAATGAAATACTCAATAAATTTTAGTTCCATTAGCTTCAAATTTACTACACGATAAATTTCTTTATTTCTCAATGAGAGAATACACACTTGAAAATAGATGGGCATTTATACTCTACCTCAATTCCTTCAGATTGAGGTTGACAGGCTTTTTCTGTATAAGGCCAGATAATATTTTTGGCCTTGTGAGCCATATAAAAGAGTCACAACTAATTTCTGCCATGTTACACAATAGTAGCAGTGGGCAATACATAAAAGAATATGTAAGACTGTTGTAATAAACCTTAAAAAAATAAAGGCTGCAAGCAATATTTAGTTCCCAATGATTGTGTGATTATCCTTGGTGTAGCCAATAATATTTAATATTAGACACAACCTACATGATAAATACAAGAAAAACAATCAATATTACATGCACATAATTTAAAGAAATATTGGAAGTTTAACATTAAAATTTAACAAAGGAAAAATTATCCAATATTTTAATGGGCAAGGTAAGTGTCAATCAATATGTATATACATAGCCTTAATATTAATTTATTAGAAAAATGTGTGGATAGAAAAGCCTTTTCTGTTTCCCATTTCTTTTTTTATATGTGAGTATGAGTTCTTTATTTTTTATGAACAAATGGATTCAAACATATCTGCTGTTCCTTTAAAATTTTTATTTTAATTTTTTATTATAGTTGGAAGGGTGAATAAAGTTGATTTTCTAATATCTTCCTCCACTTAATTATGATGCTTGTTATTGTGTCTGTACTTGTTGTGGTAATGGTTTTTTATTTGTAGTTGAACTATAATATTCAAAATTTATTTAGTAAATTGGAATCTTTGAATTTACCATGGTAGCTGCGTAGTTTGAGAATTTTACTATACATTCTTATGTAATACCTTCAGAAAAGTTCAATCTAATTTGATAAAAGAGACTTATTGAACTATAAATTAAACCAAACAAAAATGTACTTTTTGCAAGGTAAGCATTTTTTTGCTTGTCTAAAGCCCTAAGTGTAAATATTCCCTAATACAGAAAATCTTTTCTCTCCTCTTTTCACAGTATATTTTTTGTCTTCTGTGACATTTTTTACCATGGCTTAATTCTTATGAGTCTCAACTTTTATATTTAAGTTTAATATCCTCCCAGAGCTGTCCAGTTACATATAGTCAACTTTCCATGGGTAATTTTATATCCTTCCTTTATATCAAACTTATTGTATGAAATATTAAAAAATCCAAACTAACAAATAAATTCTTGTCATTTTCTTACAGCAAATATGATTCCTCTTCTCTATTCCCACTAATGGCATTGCCACTCCTGAAATTGTATTGATGTGAAACCATAACATCATTGTGGTTTATATAGTATTGCTTGACTAATAGAACTCCAAATTTTTGCAGGCATTTTCAGTCAACTGTAGCTGTGTAACAGAGATCTATTCATGAGGCATATACATAGTGAAGATTAAAAAAATGATAATCCTATTCTGCTTCCTTCTTTCTTCCTATAAGATAGATATGATAACTTGAGGGCAGAAAATATTCACTGATCATGAAGTAAAAGGCCATATGAATAGCAAAAACATCAGCTCTAATATAATTGAATCTCTAAAGACTTAGGCCAATGGTGGCAGCCATCTATCTCCAGACTTAGGTGAAAAATTAAAAAAAAAAATCCCATGTCTCTTTAAGCCAACCTTATGTGACACAGAAAGTTAACATTTACACACTGCAGTCTAGAAAATCTTGCTGGTCAAACCAGGTATGTCCAGTAAAAAGGTGACTGCGCTATTTGTCATAGCAAATGTAATTTATGAACAAACTTAACTTTTGCTTTCCTCTCCTTCCACAATGACCCATGTGAGTTCTCATATATAGAGGTTTAAGAAACTCCCAATCCAACCAACCAATGACCATTTTTCCTTTTAAAATATGTTCACTTCATTCAGATTCTATTCCAAATAACTTAGTAATGTATCTTCCAATGCTAAGCTAAATTTTGAATAACGTCTTTCTGAATATTGTCCTACCAGCAGTCGCCTCCATATATTTGCTATTGTACTAATCATAATATTGAACTTCTCTTTATGTTTTGTTGCGTGAACATTGCATTACATTTTTTACTTAATATCTAGAAATATCAGATTACTTAAAATAGAATTTAGATTTTATCACTTCATAATTCTCTTCAACAAGCTCAAACACCTCAACTGGACATTGTGGTCATGCATGATAAATCACAACTGTTGTACCCATTTTGTCTCTCCAAATCCTAACACAAACCCTCCTTCAAGACAGGTCTCATAGACCATTTTTATTTCTCATTATAAACCTTTATTCAAATGTTTTCCCCAAGCATAATATTTTCCTCTATCTTTTTATTTTTATTTTATTGTTAATCTTCACCCAAGGATATTTTTCCATTGATTTTTTATAGGGAGTGGAAGAGAGGGAGAAAGACATAGAAACATTGCCATGGCAGAGACACAATGATTGGTTCACTCCTGCACATGCCCTGATCAGGGCCAAGGATGGAGCCAGCAACCAAGATACATGCCCTTGACTGGAATCAAACCCAGGACCCTCCAGTCCCTAGGCTGAACGATGTTCTATCCACTGAGCAAAATTGTCTAGGGCTTCCTCTCTCTTTTTTTTTTTTTTTAAAAAAATCTACTCCTTGTCTAAATATGATTACCTTGATTTTTATTTTCTGTCTTGAAATAGTACTGAGCATCCATGAAATATGTCTTGGCATGTCAGTATGTCCTACTTGAGTTAGTAAATATCCTTTTGACATTTCCTATATATTTTTTCCTAAATAGTTCCTGAAGACAAATCATGTATTTGCTTTGTATAGCATTTTTGCCAATTATTGCAGAACAATGTATATGTGTAAAATGTTAAATGAGTAGCTTTCTGTAAAAATTAATGAACAAGTATAATGTTGGCCAAATTTATATGTGGGCTTACAGTGACCATCTCACTCTGTGTGCTACCTTATACTTAAATACCATTGAGAAAAAAAAATGCTTTTTTATCCCCCCTGCCCCAGGTTTGTTTATCTCTTCCTTCAGATTATAAACCGTGTAAAATGGAGGGCCTATGTTTTCTACACTATTTGTATCACAGGCACTGGCAAAGCAAAGTATAGACATGAGTTCCTCATAAATATTTTATGACCTGTCTTTGATAACTTTCTTCCATATTATGTTCCCTGAGGAGTGAGAATCAGCTTCCTAATCCCACAGTTCCTACCTGAGAGAAAGGAGAGCTCATGCTGGTTTTGATAACTGCCAGATCAAAAAGGTAATATGCCTTTCTCACTGCTGGAGACATTGTCTGTGACCAAAGGTGCCCCTATTTCCTATTGGTGTGCACACAGAATTCTCATTAAAACTGTGGAGGTTTTGCATGAACTTCAACAAAGATGTACCCTTTTGTGAAGAAAGATGAACATTCCTAAAATAAACTCCTTTTACATCTAAATTGCAACTTGCAGGAGGTCTCACTCCTGAGCTGCGCACAAATAAAGACAAGGAAGACTGTCCTGTGGATAATGAGTGTATGCAGAATTCTTTAGTGAAAAATCACCGACACTGGTTAGGCAAGATGCGGCTGTGCATGCATAATGATAGTCTCAAAGGCTGTGCTGTTTGGAGCATGGATTTTGCTGTGTATAAGAGAAATTAATGTAGAGATGAAAAGTTACTATGGCACTGGCTTAACAAACAATAAAATAAACTTAAGATAATGTGGACGAAAGGGGCCACATGCTAACCTGACAAGCTCAGGGGAGGCCCGCATGGCAGTTTTGCAAACTCAGAGACCTAAAGAAACCACAAAGGATAGTCTGAAATTAAACTTTAACTAAAAGCAGTTATGGTGGGCAGTTAGGTCCTAGGCCAGTATCTTCACTGACAAGGTCAACTTTTACCGTAACTGAGCCTATCTGTCTTTTTGCATCTATGATAACATATCCTTGGGATGTCTGGGTAACTTGCGACTTCCCTTTTTATGGAGTCCCTGGGGCACAGCCAGGTGTGCTGGGCCCAGGACAGATACCTACCACAGATTCCTTCATTTATCATGCTCCATCATTTTACTTTTTATCCAATCCCAGGGGTTTCCACCCCCCCCACCTCCCCTCCTTAATCTATCACCAATGAATTTCATGTAACTCACCTATGTCCCTCCTTCGACTGCAATGTATAAATACGAATGTAATCCCGCCATTCTCCAGAGCATTATCTCAATTCGTTTAGGTTCTGCTTCCTGGCATATATTGACAGTTTGGCTCAAATAAACTCACAAAAATTCTTTACAGGTTTCAATGTTTTTTTACGTTAACAGTAATTACATTGTGAATTTAACAATGCAGCATAGTCACTGGATTTGGGGAAAATGATTCTTAGAAGATATAAAACACCTCTGGAAATATCTTTTTAGAAATTTGGTTAAGCTTAAAAAGTATATACAAACAATTAATCACAACTAAAATGAGTAGGATCTGAAAATCACCCCTTTGGTCAGTAAGATCACACTTCAGTTGGATTTGCCAAATTGGGGGACCAAAGTCTGACTTACATGAAAGAAAAGGAGAAGAGAAGCTGCCTCTTTGCCTCGAATCCTGCCTCTTACTCTCCTCCTTATTATCTTTTCCAACTTGTTCTTTCCTTTTTGTCTCTACATTCTGGCTTCTTACATTCTGATCTCCCTTTATATTTTACTTCCTTCATTCCCTCTCATCCTTTTTTCATACCAATAATAACTTTCCTCTTTTTCTACATCCTTACTTGTGATATTCAAGATTTAACATTTTTACATATAGATAAAAATAATATAAAAGATGAATGCCAACTCCTTGGACCTCACCACACTATCTTCCAAAATCTTCAAGAATTATTGGTATTGAAACAAGAAATAGGTAACTAAGCACCAGAATTTTGCATAATTGACCATTATGCAATCAATCAGGGCTGGGAAAGAAACTGGAAAAAACAACAATAACATCCTGATGTTTAAACAGCAGGGACTATGAGTGCAAACATTAACTCTGAGATTTTCAGTACCAATTTATAATTTATATTATAAATAGCTGTTCAACTTAGACCTTAATACAGTCTGTGGTCTATTTCTTTCTTACTCTGTTATCCTTCATTATTAATATGTTTTTTAAAAGTTTAGTTCTGTAAATAAAAACTATAACTATTGAAATAGTAATTTTTAGGGGTGAAATAGTCAGGTTTAGGGAATTTTTAAAATTAAGGGGGTCCGTGGAAAAAACATGGGGCTGCAGAGTTGCAAAAGGTTACATTTTCATAAGACAGGGAAGTTGGAAGAGACAGTAGTTACATTTCCATAAGACAAGGGAGTTGGGAGAGGCAACAGTTATATTTCCATAAGATAAGGGAGCTGGGAGTAGCAAAAGGTCTATATTTACAAAATAAAGAAGGAGGAAGAAAGTCCAGAGGGAATGGGAGAACAATGAAAAAGGAGGGCCTCACACATCCCAAGTGAGGTTCGACCTTTGAGCTCAGGAGTTGCTATAGTAAGGGGATAGTAACCAATCAGAGAGGATATCAATGCACAAAAACTGCAGCCATTATAAACCAGGAAGAAAGGAACTTGGTGAGACTCCTTCCCCCTCCCCACGTGGGAGTCTGTGCTTATTCTTCAATACATTTCCACTTTTGCTATATCATCTTCTTTCTATAGTTTCGTATTTTGACTCCGAGTGACAAAGAGCCTAGGGAAGAGGTTCGACCTTTGAGCTCAGGAGTTGCTATAGTAAGGGGATAGTAACCAATCAGAGAGGATATCAATGCACAAAAACTGCAGCCTTTATAGTAATTCCAGTATGTAACATTATTTGATTAATTTGTGCCAAAAAATCAAAATTCTATTATAATAATTTGAGTATTTATGACTCATTACCATGAGCCAGTTAGGTTGATTTTGGGAGACTGGGATGTTTTAATCTTACCCACAGAACAGAGAAACCTTCCAGAACTTTCTATGTTCTCAAACTTAGCTTCATATTTGAATCACTTGAGGAGCTTTTAAAAAATACATGTTTTGGCCCCTCTTCAAAATTGTAGAGGATGGGATCTGGATATCAGAATATTTTAAAGGTTTCCTACATAATTCTTAAAAACAAACAAAACATCCTTTTCAATATATGACCATATGATATGAACAATTAGGTTTAAATTATGGTTATAAGCTCCAGAGTGGTCAGAGCCACACATCAACCTTCAATAGGCAGAATGAGAGTCATAATCACTCAATTTCTAAATGAAAAATATTTGATATCTAAATTGATATGAAATGTCAACTACAAAAGCAACATATTATTAATCCCAGCCCCTATCACCATTATTTGAATATCAATAAATGTCCTCAGATTCCTCCCTGTAAGTCTTTGAGCCCATATAATGGCTTTAGTGTGTGTGTGTGTGTAAGAAAGCTTCTCTCCACCACCACTTTAGATTTAATGATTCTATCTTCTGTGAGTCAATTATGTCCGTTGACAAGGCTCCTGCTGGTGGTGAATCATCATCTTTTCTACATAAAAAAGATGGACATCAAGGAAAGTGAATTTTATAATAATGCTTTTGAGTCTGTTCCCTCCAAGGTTATCAGCATTGCCTTCTGGAGCTGGTACACTTATCATTAATTACTAAACAAGAATATTACTAGTCCCACCACCTGTATGCTACCACCACTCAAAGGCATTATTAGTGCAATTGAATAAATAACTACTTCTTTATTTAATTGAAATATTTTAATTACAGTGTACATTCAGTATTTTTTTGTATTAGTTTCAGGTACAGCATAGTAGTTAAATAATCATATACTTTGTAAAATGTTTCCCTGAAATTTCCAGGATCTACCTGCCACCACACATAGTTATTACAATATTATTGACTATATTTCCTATGTGATACTTTACATCCCTGTGACTATTTGGTAACTATCAATCTGAACTTCAAAATCTCTTTACCTTCTCATCCTTGTTCCCAACCTCCTCCCCTGTGGCAACGATCAATCTGCTCTCTGCATCTATGAGTCTGTTTCTCTGTTTTTGTTGTTGTTGTTGTTTGTTTGTTTATTGTTCTTTAGAGTCCACATATAAGTGAAGTCATATGGTGTTTGGCTTTCTATGACTGACTTATTTCATGTAGCATTATACCCTCCAGATACATCCATGCTATCACAAATGGTAAGATTTCACTATTTATTATAGCCAAGTATTATTCCATTGTATATATGTCCCACCATTTTTTTAAAATCTACTCTATTGATGGACACTTGAGTTGCTTCGCTATTATAAACACCCCTGCAATAGACATAGGGGTGCATATATTCTTTCAAATAAGTATTTTTGGTTTCTTCAGATATATACCCAGAAGTGGAGTTGCAGGGTCGTAAGGCAGTAACATATTTTATTTTTTGAGGTAACTCCATGCTGTTTTCCATAGAGGTTGCACAAATCTATATTCGCACGAACAGTACACAAGTGTTTTCTTTTCTCCACATCCTTGCCAACTCTTGTTTGCTGATTTATTGATGACAGCTATACTGAGAGGTATGAGTTGATATCTCATTAGGATTTTAATTTACATTTCTCTACTGATCAATAACTTTGAGCATCTTCTTATATATCTACTAGAGGCCCGGTGCAAGAGTTCGTGCATGGTGTTGTCAAGGGTCAATCAGGTGGGGACAGCCAGGGGGAGGGACCATAGTCAGTTAGTCAGCCAGCCCCGCCCCCAACAGGAGTGGGGGTGCTGATAATGGCTGGGGTTATCCAGGGGGAGAGGCGATGTCTATTGGCCTGCTGGCCCCACCCCCTGGTCGAACTCCTGGTTGAGAGGACAATTTGCATATTAGCCTTTTATTGTATAGGATTGGGCATCTGTATGTCCTCTTTGGAGAAGTGTCTATTCAGGTCCTCTGCCCATTTTTTCCTATTGGATTGTTTGCTTTTTTAGTGTTGAATTGAAGGAGTTCTTTTAAATCTTAGATATTAAGATTTCATTGGAGGGAGACCATGCCATCTTGAGTGGCTGTTACCGGCATCCAGAGATTGACTACTAACCCGGAAACAACGGATCTCAAGCAGCACGACTACATGAACTCAGATGAGCCCTGCTTCTCCCCACAGAAAGGTTAGACTTTCTCCAAAGCATATTCAAGCAACAGTGGCCTCCTGATCACCACACCCTCTGTCTGAGGAACAGCAGCTGTGTGTGAAGCCTCCCCTCACCAGCCAGAAGAGCCACCACAACTGTGAACAGCACCCATCAGAGGACCTGCTGCCAACTGAGGAGCAGCAGCTACCACAACCGCCCGAGGAGCAACCACAACCTGAGGAACCACTGCCACCCAGGGAGCAGCCACTGGATGACTCAATATTTAGATATCTCGGTGAGATCAAACATGGGTAGACAAAGAAACCCCCAAAGGAAAGAAAAGGAGGACTCCCCAGAAAAGCAGCTAAGTGATACAGAGGCATGCAACATGACAGAAAAAGAATTCAGATTAAGGGTCCTAAAGTGCAAAACCCG
>NW_006294761.1:55255-65016 GCF_000327345.1 Myotis davidii | reverse complement strand
ACAGGCAGCAAAATATCAGACATATGTCGTAGCAATAGCTTTACCAATACAGCTCCTAGGGCAATGGAGAGTAAGGAGAAAATAAACAAATGGGACTACATCAAAATAAAAAGCTTCTGCACAGCAAAAGAAACCATCAACAAAACAACAAGAAAGCCCACTGCATGGGAGGACATATTTTCCAATGTTATCACAGATAAGGGTTTAACCTCTAACATTTATAGGGAACTCATACAACCTAAAAAATGGAAGATAAACAATCCAATCAAAAAATGGGCAAAGAACCCAAATAGACACTTTTCAAATGAGGACATTCGGATAGCCAAGAGACATATGAAAACATGCTCAAAGTCACTAATCATCTGAGAGAAACAAATCAAAACAATGAGGTACCATCTCACACCTGTCAGAATGTCTATCATCATGAAATCAAGAAACGACAAGTGCTGGAGAGGATGTGGAGAAAATGGAACACTCGTACACTGCTGGTGGGAACACAGACTGATGCTGCCACTATGGAGGACAGTATGGAGTTTCCTCAAAAAGTTAAAAATGGAACTCCCATTTGACCCAGTGATCCCACTTATAGGACTATATCCCAAGAAACCAGAAACACCAATCAGAAAGGATATATGCCACTCTATGTTCATAGCAGCAAAATTCACCATAGCTAAGATTTGGAATCAGCCTAAGTGCCCATCAGCAGATGAGTGGATTAGAAAACTGTGGTACATTTACACAGTGGTATACTATGCTGCTGTAAAAAGGAAGGAACTCCTACTTTTTGCAACAGCATGGATGGAACTGGAGAACATTATGCTAAGTGACATAAGCCAGTCAATGAAGGAAAAATACCACATGATCTCAGTCATTCATCGATAATAATGACCATTATAAACTTATGAACAATAATATACGGAGGCATTATGAACAATAATAGATACGGAGGCAGAGCTGCCTCAAACAGACTGTCAAACTGCAGCAGGAAGGTCGGGGAGGGTAGCGGGGCAGGAGAGAGGGGAGTAAGGGATCAACCGAAGGACTTGTATGCATGCATATAAGCATAACCAATGGACATAAGACACTGGGGTGTAGGGGAGGCCAGGGGATTGTCGAGGTCAGAAGATAGTTTTGAAAATATTTTTGACTCTTCTATTTAACAGTATACTTTACCTATACCCTAGGGAGTTTAAGGAGAAGAATGTGCCCTTGAGTGTAAAATGGGAAGAGGAGTTTTATTCTGAGTGGCATTCACCATGCTTTTTAAATAACTTTTTTTCTTAAAATGAAGACACTACTCATAGAAAAAATTTTATCATCTACTATTTTCCAGAAAATTCCTCACTCTCTCATGCAAACATATTCCTAGAGATCTTTTGTGGACATAGCGGAATTATATATGGGATCATGATATCACACATTATAATTTATATATATTTTTGAAATTTGTTATTCTGTGTATAATTTAAAATTTTACTACTGTTATTAGTTTATAATTTTATACATTTATTTTTACATAAAACTATTAAAAATTATTATTTAGCACATTCCATATAACATATATCTTAGTAAATATGGATTCATTTTTAGGGAATGGAGCTTGATTTTATTTTTCTACAAAGTATGTTTTGGTGTTTTTTTTTATTGATTTTAGAAAAATTGGAAGGGAGAGGGAAGGAGAGATAAACATAAATGAGAGAGAAACATGATCGATCATCTGCCTCCTACATGCCCCTTACTAGGGATCAAGCCCATAACCTGTGCATATTCCCTGACCGGGAATATACTTGAGGACCTCTTGGTTCATGGATGATGCTCATTCAACTAAGCCAAACAGGTCAGTACTGGAGCTTGATTTTTTTTACTGAATTATATGCTGTTTGCATTGTAGGAATTACTCAGAAAGTGCTCTTGTTTCTCTGTTTAGAAATGTAACAATTATGAATCTATAAAATAAACAAAGTTTATCAGTACATTGTATTCACTACACTAGAATGGAAATTTGCAGTCTTTATGTAGTCTATGTCAGTGTTGTCAAACTTGGTGATACCCTATATACAATCTCTACATTTCTATTATTAGGACCTATATAAACAGAAAACATTACAAAGAAAGTAAAGTGTTTTATTTGAAATCCAGGAAAGACAATGTATGTACAGCAAAAGGCAGTGGGAGATCACCACCCTCTCCATTGATATAGCCCTTTTCATTTTCTCCTGGGGTCTTGCTGATCATGGAATTGTATCAAATATTTTTAACAGCATGAAATAATCAACAAACCTGAACTAGAGAAAGAACAAGGTCAGTAGACAGTAAAATGTTCCAATGGATTAAAAAATCTGTTATGAAATTTAGGACTATAAAAGTCTCTCTTTTCTTATGGTTCCATTAAAATATACATATTTATAAAAATTATTTTTTAAAAGTATTATAATGTGGGTACCACTGAAAAATATTTTACCCTGCACAAACGTTCCTTGATGTAATTTATGACATATAAGTTTCTTAAATTTAAAACTAAATAAAAACATATTTTGGGGAAGAGCATGGATTTATAGAAAGACTTTTATTTTCCCCTAGATTTAATTATCTCAAAAATATGATTGATGAATAATACAAAATATAATAAGCCATATACTTTCTTCAATTCATATCAAATTTTCTTTCTTGAAAACACTTTGTTCTCATTCACATATCTCATATTATGTCTCAGCAAATGGTCATATAGGCACTTCCTAAAGGAATGTTCTTTGTGGTGATAAATAAAGAGCTGTTTTACCTCCTGGGGGTCTACAGACTTATTCTTGTGAATTTTTAGTTTTCAATGAGAAATTTTTAATTCTATATTTTTATTATAATAATAATAGCATATTATTAAAGCTGTGAATAAACTAGACAATTTTAAATCTATTACATGATTTTAGTGCCAGTTAGTACCAAATGATGCTTTTCACCATTAAGAAGTAATAAGAAGTAGCATTGTCCTGGAGTACATGTAAATATGTACATGAATCAAATATTATTATTGATTATGTGAGATTAAGTAATATTCTTGGCAGGTAAAATAGATGTTCATAACAACGGTTCTGAATGTAAATCACATCTTTCTGTGTCTACAATCTTTTTCAGGATGACTGTGCTGCTTACTCACTTCTAAAAACTGAACTGGCCTGTGGGTCACACAGGTTGATAGAATGGGGCTAAAATGATATTGTGTGTGTTTGAAAGACTAAGTGGATAGAAACTAAGACATTACAGGTGAAGACAGCACCAGTCATCCAAGTTGTAGATGAGGCCACATTGAACAATCCTACCTGATGGTACAGGTGATATACACAATTTTGAGGAAATGGTGTTTTTACGTCATTGAGGTGGTTTTGAATAAAAGATAACTCATGTAGTAGTATTCTATTTTTAAATATCAATGTATTTCCCATCATTACATGAAAATCCTATACATATTTTTTAGAATTCACTAATCCAGCATTACCTGAAGATGTTTACAAAGCAACTATAACAGAAAAAATAGTTTTTTCTATGATAAAGAAAAATAGATCTTTTAGTATCTCAATATGACTGGTCACCCACCAATATTTTACTCTCATATATTTCTTTGGAGCCAGGGGTTAAGAGAACACTTTGACCTTGAGCTCTGCATAATAAACTAATATTAGCTATTTCAAGACTTAGGGAAGAAAACAAAATTTTCTATGGTTTTTTGCATTTCTTGAGATAGAAATTTGAAGAGGTTCTTTTGTTCATCCTAAGAATGCTTTTTATAAGTAAACGTTCTTCTCCCACTTTTATATTGGCTTTTCACTGAATAGCACTTTTTGCTTATTTGACTATAAAGTCAAAAATTTTCAATGAAATATTTTAGAATAATGAAACTAGATTGCAAAAAAAAAATAATGTAACAGTTTGAATTATTTTTCAATAGTGGTTTAAAATGGTAGATGTCATCGTATTACGATTTAAATAAAAATACCCCATTTGCTATGCTCAGGACAAAATATTGATGAACCTGGAGAGATAATTGGTAAGGAAAAAGTAATCTAAATCAACCTCATTCATGAGTGGTAATCTGGATGATGTAAATGAGAAACTAATAAGAACTGGATTCCTTCAAGGAAAGAGTTTAGTTACAAATTATTTGGGGCCCTAAAAAGTAGTGCTTACCATATTTCTTGGTTATTTATATTGGGTTTTTTTAAGAACTGCATTATGAGATACCTTTTTTGCTCGACTCTATGTATTCTATATTAAGAACAATGGTGTTTTTACATATCCCAGATTAATTATACAAAATTAAAAATAATCAATATCAGTGAATAAGAAAGGTATCATGATTGGGAAGAAATACTTTCATAATAATTTATAACTTAAGTCCAGTTAAATTATATGTAAAACTTCTTTTAGTTTCAAGTTTATTCTGTAAAGAAATTACTGAAGGATATAGACATGATCTCTTAGACAATAACAATGTATATGTAAAATTAAAATGATTATTTAGAAATAAAAACAATGAGTACAAATATAAAAATTTCAAATATTACGTTCATTTTTTTTGTTTTGAAACTACATGAATATCTGCTAAGTAATACACAATAAAATGAGAGTTCTTTCATGTCATTGAGCTGAATTATCTTATGTTATATAAAGAGTATTACTACCTTCAGTTACTACAGTAAATATAGGCATTCTACAGGTGACATAAAGTCAAAACATTTATTTATAACTACCTTAATAAATACCATCTTTCTGACTTATCTTTTTAATGTAATGTACTGTCATTGGACAATAGAATTGACTATCACTTTCCTGAATTTCCAAGGTGCATAAATGATGACATTATCTTACCCAGAGACCTTTATTCTTCTTTGGGTCAATGATAAAGGCAAAATAAAGCCAAAGCTTCAAAAACTTTAAGAGTTAACCATTTAAAAAAATGGCTCTTTTTAAATTAGCAAGACACCAAAAAATGTGAGTGTAAGAAATGTCAGAATGAAATATAGCAAAGGCGACTTCATACTGAGAATCTTTATCAGAGTTCATAAGTCTTTTCACATGTCACCCTTATCCTGGTGTGAGGATCATAGGGGAAATAATTGCTAAAGGATGCATCCAGCTGATTTCTATTTTACCTTTATATTTATGAGAAAGAAGATAAAGGGCAGTACTCAATCTAGCAAGATCAGAGTTTAAGTTTTCGGTTGGATGTTAGATTTGTACTCTGGTAATACAGGTTGCATTTCCTAAAGAACTAATGAAATGTGAAGATGAACAACTTAAACCTTCTCTAATCAAAAATTATTTCCAGCAGAATATGAAGGCATCACAATTAAATAGTCATTTAAAATTTTCTCTTTTGATTTACTTTAAAGTTAAAGTAAACACAATACAGGTGCTATAGTTACATTAAAATCACAACTAAAATACACAACAACCATCATTCAGAACCACCTGAAATCTGCTTGAATGGAGGTCCTACAACTAGAGAAGTAAAGAAGAAAGCACATTGAGACTGGTAGGAGGGGAAGAGGCCATGAAACAGACTGGTCTGGTGCCCAAGTATGCTCTGTTTTTAATTGGGAGGGATATCTTGGCTGAGGAGGTCTTGTGTGATAAACAAGGGATCCCTGCCACACACCAGGCCCCTAGCCCAGAATTCCAGTGCTGGGAAGAGAAGTCCCCATAACTTTGGGGTATGAAAACCAGTGGGGATTCTGGCTGAGTGACACAGAGGCTGCTGGTTTCCCAGGCAGTTCTTCTTAAAGGGCCTGGGCACAGACTTACTTGGACTCACTCACTCCAAACTTCAGCACTGGGGCAGCAGCTTGAAAGGAACTAGGGACATTCAGTGAGGAACTAAATTATCTGGCATCAGGGCAAGAACTCTGAGGCAGCTTTCTCCCAGACAAATATTCTGGGACCTCCCCCTCACAGAGCTGACTGGCGGGTACCATATGTGAGTCTTCATCAACCCAGCCCACACTGTTTGCCTGTCCCTGGTGATTCCCTGATTTCTCACCCTTTTCAATTTTTAGCCCCAATCAAGCTGTTTTCAACTGCTTTTACATATGAATGGCCTGTCCCAGCTCATGATTTAGACTTTCCTAAAATCTCTCAAACAAGCAACAGGTGGACACAGTGTGCCCCACACCTCTCAATAAGTGGCCCCAGGCCTGGCATTATGAGCAGCTTGCCAAGGTTCACAGTTTGGCCTCTCCTGGGCAGCCCTAAGCCCAACAGAAGTAGTAGCCATCTGTAGATCTCTCTGCAGCTTATGCCAGGTGACCCTAGACAGGGTACCCAATGAATAGCCACAGATCACACCAAATTACAACTCTACCACATCCATGAAGGACATATTCAAGGGGCAGATTCGGTAAGTACCAAAGCTCCATGGGAGTACGTCCTGCTACATAGGAGTGTCTCTTGCACAAAGCTCTTCCACTGTACTCACAGCCTATTGGCCTGGGGGTTAATTCCTCCATGATGCCAATGGCAATCAAGGCTCAACTACAACAGGAAAGTGCACACAGCCCACATAGAGTGCCCAGCTCAGGTGACTGGGGAGTCTGAGCCACCTGGCCCAGGACACCTACTACACAAGGCCACTCTACCAATTCCAGGAGACATAGTAGCTCTACCTAATACATAGCAACAAACACAAAGAAGCAGCCAAAATGCGGAGACAAAGAAACATGTCACAAATTAAAGAACATTAGAAATCTCCAGAAAAAGAACTCAATGAAATGGAAACAAGCAGACTACTAGACACAGAGTTCAAAACAATGGTTATAAGGATGGCTCAAGGAACTTAATGAGAATTTCAGGGAACCTAGTGAGGATGTCAAAGAACTTAGTGAGAATTCAAAGATATTTATGAGAACATCAAAGACATGAAAAAGAAATTAAGTATATACTAACTGGAATGAAGAATAATATACAGGGATTCAACAGTAGAGTAGCGTATGCCAAGAATCAAATCAGTGATTTGGAATATGAGGAAGCAAAATACACCCAAGCAGAAGAGCAAAAAGAAAATAGAATCCAAAAATATGAAGATAGTATAAGAAGCCTCTGTAACAACTTCAACTGTACCAACATTCACATCATGGGGGTACTGGAAGAAGAAGAGAGGAAGCAAGAAATTGAAAACCTATTTGAAGAAATGATAAAATAAACTTCCCTTACCTGGTGAAAGAAATAGACATATAAGTCCAGGAAGCACAGAGAATTCCAGACAAGAGGAACCAAAGAGGCCCACACCAAAACACATCATAATAAAAATGCCAAAGGTTAAAGACAAAGATAGACTCTTAAAAGCAACAAGAGAAAAGCAATTAATTACCTACAAGGGAACACCCATATGATTGTCAGCTGATTTCTCAACAGAAACTTTGCAGGTCAAAAGGGATTGGCAAGAAATATTTAAAGTGATAGAAAGCAAGGGCCTACAACCAAGATTACTCTACCTGGCAAAGCTATCATTTAGAATTAAAGGTCAGATTAAGAGCTTCACAGAGAAGAAATTATTTAGAAGAAGAAGAGATTTAAAAAAATGTGAGTAATAAAATGGCAACAAATACATATCTATCAACAATTAAATCTAAAAATCAAAATAAACATATAAGGAACCTAATGAAGAAAATAAACTAATGAATAAAATAGAACCAGAGGCATGGAAACATGGATCAGACTGAGGAATCACAGAGGGAATGGGCATTGGGGGGGTGGGAAGAGATTAACCAAAGAATTTATAAGGTGGTGAAATCCTGGGGTGGGGTAGGATCTGGGTGGAGGGAGGCAAAGGGGGAGAGATCAGGAGGGGATAGCTGTAATACTCTCAACAATAAAGATAAAAATAAAATAAAATGCTAAAATCAGCCAGTAAGAGCACAAAATTATAATTTTCTTCACACTTTTTAAGTTCTTCTAGCTGGGTTCATAATCGAAATAAGAGTGATTAATAGGGGAAGATCAAATTTAAAAACATGTATGCAGAGAATTACGTAAGCATAAAAACCTCCAAAACAGTGAGGCCAAATGAGGTATAAATATGTCATTTTGTACAAAGAAGAAAAGTGAGAGATGGAGTTTCAGATTTCAAAGGGGAAACAGGCAAGTCACGGGTAGCTAAGAAATTGGCAAACAAAGCAGAACTAAGATGGTGGCATAGGTAAATGCCTGTATTTTCTGCCTCCCACAACCACATCAAAATTACAGATAAAATACACAACTATCATCCAGAACCTTGGGAAAGCTGGCTGAGTGGAAGTACTACAACTAGAGAGGTAAAGAAGAAAGCATACTGAGACTGGTAGGAGGCATGGAGGCGTGGAATGGGCTGGCACTCTGCTGTGCCATTTTTTTAATTGGGAGGGAGATTGCCTCTGTGGAGGCTGCCCAGAGAAGTGAGGAGTCCCAGCTCCACACCAGACCCCCAGCCTAGGGTTCCAGAGCTGGGGAAAGAAGTCCCTATGGACAATAAGAACTACAGGCTGTGAAAACCAGTGCGGATTGGGGCTGAGTGACACACAGGCTGCTGGAGACGCACCTGCTCCTCTTAAAAAGCCAGCACCATGAACTGAACTTACAAGATCCTGCTTCCTCTGACCTCCAGTGCCAGGCGAGGCTCTGGGGGACCCGGACACATACAGAGAGAAACTGGACGGTCTTGCATTGGGGCAAGAACTCAAGGGTGGCTTTCTTCCAGATGGAGGTGCTCACAGAGGTCATTGTTCCCATGCTGGGACCTCCCTGGTGTAGGGCTGACTGGCAGCCATTTCTGTTTGCTCCGTCCTGGAGATTCCCTGAGACCCTGCCCCACCCAATTTACAACCCCACCCAAGATGTGCACAGCAGCTTTTGAATATGAATGCCTTGTCCTTTCACAGCCTAAAACCTGTCAGACAAGCTGCAGCTGGGTCAGGGAGCCCCAAACCTATCAATAAAAGGCCCAAGACTGGTACCAGTACCAGCCTACCTTGCTCCACAGCTGGGCCTGGTCTGGGCACTTCCAAACCTGATACAAAGAGGAGGAATCTGCAGATCTCCCTGTAGCTCCTGTTGGGTGGCCTCAGGCAGTGGCTGACTTTGCACCTCCCTGGAGACCCAAGAGCCAGTGTAGCCAGTGGTCAGCATGAGACCATACCAGATTACAACTCTTCACATCCATAAGTGACACACTCAAGGGGAAGACTCAGTGAGCATCAAAGCTCCACTGAAGCAAGTCCTGCTCCATAAGGGTATCTCCTCCAGTGCAGCTCTCCCACTGTAGTGGAAGCTGTTCCCTTCAGCCAATTGGCCTAGAGGTCAGTTCCTCCCACTGACACCAATATCAACCAAGGCTCAACTACAACAAAACTGTGAACACAGCCCACAAAGGGGTGTACCAAGAGTGTCAACCTCAGGTGATTAGGGAGGCTGAGCCACTGGGCCCTATAAGACACCTACTACACAAGGCCACTCTACCAACTCAAGAAGACTTAGCAGCTACCCAATACATGGAAACAAACATAGGGAAGCAGTCAAAATGCAGAGACAACGAAACATGTCACAAATGAAAGAAATGGAAGAAAACAAACTACTAGATAGAGTTCAAAACCACAGTTATAGGTTATTCAAGAATGCTAGAAACCTCTGAAGAACTTAGTGAGAACTTCAAGGATCTTAGTGAGAATGCTGAAAAAATAGAAAGGGATCAGTCAGAAATAAAGCATACACTGACTGAAATAAAGAATAATATACAGGGA
>NW_006294761.1:48661-54672 GCF_000327345.1 Myotis davidii | reverse complement strand
TTATGCATTACCTATGGACACAGACAATAGAGTGGTGAGGGCTTGGGGTGGGGTGGGACCTGGGTGGAGGGGAGCTATGGCGGGGGGCAAAGAGGGACTTCTGTAATAATCTCAACAATAAAGATTGAATAAATAAATAAATAAAGAACCAAAATAGCCACCCCCACCCCCACCCCCTCAAAAAAAGTGTCAAACAATATCTTGCTAGGCAACTCGGAAACAATGGGACAGAGGGAAATCTAGTGAACAGATTTTTGCATGGGTCCTTCCTGTCTGTCACACTTAATTCATATGTGTTAGCTAAAATGAATGTGCAAGAGTGATTATGCCAGCATTCCCTTGCTAAAGCAGATTTTTTTCTCTAAATCTATTTAAGAAGAAAAGAGAAAAGAAAAAAAATAACAGAAAAGAAAAAATATATATTTCTGAGTTTGTGGGGCTTTAATTACTCTTAGCTTAAAATAATTTGAAAGCCAGGATGGCACTTCCTAGGGAGACTGGCTCCTAAACCCCACAACTCCAAATACACTGGAACACATTTCTGTATTAAGTTTAAGTTTTAAAAAACAGGTTCAAATAATTTATCTTACTTACACCAGCCATCATTGATGATCTCCTGCATAGGATAAAATAAGTAAATAATTTTTATACTTACGTATGTACTTACTTCTAGGTTGCTCTAGTATAGAGACATTATTAGGTAGCTAAATATTACTATGCTAATGTGCATACCTTTCATATTTTTGACTAAAAGATGATATTCTATATTATCTAAGATTCATCAAAAACAAGAAGTATGGTAGTGGTTATTTTATTAATGTTTATTCATTTTAAATAATTATTAATAATTGTGTTATGTGGAGAGAGGTCCATGTCTCTATCTGTTGCTAGTGGGAGTGGGCTTCTTGTGATAACCCAAGAAAAGGCATTTTCTGAGACTTACATGAGAGGATGCAATATTATAGAAAGCTTTATTTCTGTGGGATGAAACCCCTGAGTTTCCAAGATTAATTCCCTTAGTCCCACCAAGGAAGAAGTCTCATTTTGCCTTTAGGAGAGCTATAGTCAGAGCCAGCGTCCAGAATTTCCATTCTATATTTGCACACCCCACTCCAGCATCAGGCAGCTTAGCTTGGATTCCTAGCTGCAGTCCATTAGTCCACTGCATGTGGGGTCTGCATGGCCATGGGCCACGGGGTGAATGCAAGAAAACAGGTACAGGAGAGCCCTGTGAGCCAAGAGCCAAGAGAACAACAAGAGCAAAAAAAGAGAGGATTATATATTTCAAATTTTTCACAGGTTTGCAGTGGCCGCATCCATTCTGACCAATGATCTCTGTTCCCTGGTATGACTGAAAGGCATCTTCCCTAGTCACACCAACCTCACTGAACTGTGTCTGTCTCCCTTTTGTGAGACCTCTTCCCCCAGTAAGCTGCAGGTGATTGGCTGGTGGTTCCCTGAGGAGTGAAAAGTTTCAATTTCCTGGTGATGCTCCCCAAATGAGGTGCCTATAATATGTGGCCTTCCCTCTGCCTCCTTTTCTATTATCACTAATGAGCTAATTATACAGCGTTATAATACAGATCAATATTTTAAATTTTATATGCACTGATCTGCAATATTAGGTAAAGGTAAAGTTTGACCTTTGCTAAGGAACCTATAGACCTACGACATGATTATCTTCCATGAATATGTAGTTAGGAATTTATGATCTGACTGTAGGTGTGGTTATTTTTGGTCACTGACTTGTCAATCCTACCATGTGCCCACCCTGAGCTTAACAGGTTATCACATAGCCCCCTTTTCATTCACAATAATCTAAATTTTACTTGAATTTTATTGAGAAACAGAATTTTTAGCAGTATGTGAACACGTCAATGACTGCAATACTCAAAGGGAATCTTTGTAGAGTATTAATTGCCAACTGTTTTAATTGATGCAGCATAAAATCTTGACAAAGTTAGAGAACATGACACTATGAGTATTTAGTATTGATGTCATTCATCAATAATGAATTCTAAGCAATTTCATGTTTTAGGAGACAGGCTTAGAACAGTAGAGATTTTAGAAAAGAAGGAGACAAAACATTTCTCATCTGAGTTGAACCGTCAACCAGGTATGAAATCGGACTAATGACCTAAATTCATTAAAGCTTAGTTTTTTATTTATAAAATAGGGATCAATGGGCATTTTATCTATCACTGTTAAGGGACATTTAACACATTGATTCTTACATAGAATATGCTAAATAGCAAATCAAATAACAATTTACTTATTTTCTTTTTATTTCTTTCTAAGAAAGTGGCCTTAAGTTTCTTTTGCAATTTAAATGTAAGGTATATATTAGTCAAGCATAAACATATTTTGTGTGTACTGGTATAGTATTACATTTGTGAAGTTGGTTATAACAGAGCAGAGCTTTAAGTCAGTGTAGAGTGTGTAATAGTCATTGTGAATGCAAAGCAACTAAAATTTAGAGCCTTAAAAAAGAGAACTAAATAGGACTGTTAATATGCCATCAAGTTTATCTTCATAATGTTTTAAGTATTAGGTGCTAAGGACCTGAGGACTGAGAAATTAGTTTACACACACACACACACACACACACACACACACATCTGTCTTCTGTCTAGTCTTTTTATGATTGTCTGTTCCCTCAATTTTAATTTTTAAATGATACAACAATATATACTTCTGACCAAAAAGTGTCCAGATGTACTAGACTTAAATGTATAAAAACAGGTATAAAGGGCTAGTGAACTTGCTGAAAAATGCAAAAATCATAAATAATGTTTTGTCTTTGAGTCCTGTTTATATCATTTAATTCTCCTGCAACCAAATGAAACTTATTCCCTTTGTTTTTGTGTTTCTTTCACTCATCTACAATGATTCTTCCACGAATTATTTAATTGTGAAAGTATCGCTTTGATTTCTTATACTTGAGTCTCTAGTCTACAACTCCAACTTATATTTCAAATTAGAAAAACAAAGCTGTTCTAATAGTCCTACCATGTGCCCACCATTTTGCCAAAAAATGAGATATGAAGAGCATTTCTGTATTGTATTTTAATGGTTTATTTCATATAAATGCATTCTTAAGAATATATCTTTATTTAAATATAAATTCAAAGGGTTCATATTCATTCTCAAATCATAAAGGAACTTAAGTTTTGCTAATTTATATTAAAATTATGATAGGAACATAAAAAGAAACCCTACGTAATATTTCATTATTGACATTTTCAGCATGTTTGTATTTATTTTTTTATTGGTAATTTTATTATTAGATAGTTATTAACAAAATATTTGGTTTATTTTGATAATTCATTTGTGTTAACTAACAAAATGTGTAAAACTCAAATGGATTACATAAAAATCTAGTTAAATACTTTACTATTTAGTAAACATTCCATGTAAGAACTTACTGGTCCATTATTTGACATTAAAAGAATAATTCTGAACATAATGTTTCAGGCATATGATATCAATTTCTAAAATAAAATAGTTTTTAGGGGTAACTATATTAGAGAATATAATATTAAAATGTAATAGAATAATATTTTGACTTTAAACAGAAAGAAAATGCATAATAATCATTAACAGGTAGCCCAAATGAGACATTATACCATATAATTATTTCTTTAAACAATGTTATGATTATATTGTCTACTATTAATAAAAATATAATCTAAAATTTACCATTCTGAGGTATTGTGCATTAATTTCACTCAAAAATTAAGAAAAATTTTATTAGGTACTCTTTTAGAATTTAAGAACTTTAAAAAAGTCCCATAAAATATTTTTTTTGAATAGATACACACACATATTAGAGATTCTGGTTTGATAAACAATTCCATTTATTTCAAATGATCAATTTAGTGCAGTCCCATAACTGTAGGAAGACAAATAATTAAAGATAAAATATTTTGCATTTCAGTTTAGAAGAGTTATTATATAATACATGATTTACTCTCATGATTTCCCTTTGTTTTTCTAGCACATGTTACCATCATCAGCCTGATGAAATGACCTTAGATTGTGCAATGACTGAATGGGTGATTTGAGTTTTAGTTCCTTATCAACTGCTATGATAATCTTTGCCAATATATTTAATAGGATGTGTCTCCATTTAAATTCTTAGTCATAAACTGTTTTTTACAAGATTTAGAAGTGTGACTTCATTTTATCTGCATAAAAACTTTAGGCAGAGGGTATTTATTTTCATTTTATAACTGAAGGCATTGAGTAGCGGAGAGCTAAATAGCTTAGTCAGTGTAATTCTAAAAATAAAACAGTCAGAGGCATAGTAAAATTTTATCTGTTCTATCTACAATTTCTCCTTATATATGGGTTTATTTCTATCTGCCTATACACAGCTTCATTTCTGAAATTAAGCATTCCCTTTCTTTTATGAAAGATGAAAGGAAAAGTGGAAAGGAAGAAATGAGATAAAAGGAAAGAAACCATAGCTTTCTTCCACAATCATCCATCACATTTTCCTCCCCCATGCCACCCTCTTTAAAGAATGTCTCTGAGGATATTATGAGTGCAGCATTTCAGTATTGAGAGGTATGAAATAGAGGTTTCATGGCCCAGATTACCCCAAGGTGGAGATTTACAACCCTTTCAATATTATTTCAAGCAAAAGTGGGCAGAGATTGATAAATCATCAACTTTTTCAAAGGGAGTTATAAATCTAAAGTTTATGTAAAATATCCTAATTTTAAATTTTATATAGTGAGTTTATTATTACCAATACAATCCTAAATAATTAAAGGGTAATATGCAAATCGAATGAATAGCAGAATGACCAGTCTCTGTAATGCGCACTGACCACCAGGGAGCAGATGTTCAATGCAGGAGCTTCCCCCTGGTGGTCAGTGCACTCCCACAGGGGTGTGTTGCTCAGCAAGAAGCAAAGGTTACTGTTGGCATTTGCAGCAGCAGTGACGGGAGCCTCTCGCACTTCCACAGCAGCGCTAAGGATGTCTGACATCTCTTGAGGGCTCCCAGACTGCAAGATGGTGCAGGCTGGCCTGAGAGACCCCCCTGAGTGCACCAGGCCTCTAGTAAATTTATAACTTCATAGCTATGGTGTCTACCTTCACTTTTCCAAGATTATTCACTGTTTAACACTGACATCTGGAGTTGTTGCCAATACTCCACAATATTGTTAGCAATGAGAAACATGCTATCTTTTTAAATAAATTTTGATTCACATCTTAATTGATCTGTCAGATGTTTATTTATTGAAATTTTCTTCAATCATTCCAACCACTAAAAAACCTGATACACATGACATGATAAAGGTGCTAATTATCACTACAATGACAATCATATTATAACATATTAGAGGCCCGGTGAATGGATTCGTGCACTGGTGGGGTCCCTCAGCCTGGCCTGTGGGGGTTAGTGGATCTCTGTGCCACCACAGCCCAGCCTTACCTGACAGCTCGTTGTGCTCCAGCCTGCTGTCCACGTCAATCCCGCACAGTAAAAAGTAGTGTATGAAGCAACAGGCGGCCGGGGAGAAGCCTGAGCCCACTACACCTACTGCCGCTGCTCAGACGTGTAGGCGGAGTGTCCGCAGGAGAGGCTCAAGCCGCCAAAGCTGCGCTCACCAGCTGTAAGCCCAGTGTCTGGTGCCACCTGTCAGCTGAGTGGCGCTCCCACTGTGGGAGTGCACTGACTACCAGGGGCAGCTCCTGCATTGAGCTTCTGCCCCCTGGTGGTCAGTGCGCGTCATCTGGTTGCTTAGGCTTTTTTTTTTCACTTTAATATATTTTTTATTGATTAAGATATTACATATGTGTCCTTGTCCCCACGTTACCCTCTACCCCCGCCCCCCGCTCTTGCCCTCTCCCCCATTGTCCGTGTCCATTGGTTAGGCCTATATTCTTGCATATAATCCTTTTGTTGATCTCTCCCCCTTACCCCCACCCTCCCCTACCTTCCCCCTGAGGTTTGACAGTCTGTGTGGTTTTAACTTGCATTTCTCGGATGATTAGTGA
>NW_006294761.1:12078-47073 GCF_000327345.1 Myotis davidii | reverse complement strand
AGACACAGCCGCGTCCTCAGGTGCCAGCCCCTTTCCGCGCGCGAGCCCCCTACCTCTGCGCTTCTCTTCTGCAGCTTCTCTTGCTCTCAGTATGCTTTTCTTTCCTTCTAATTGTAGAATTTACAGTCAGCCAGGTCCTGTGGTTGTCCGTATTGTTTTTCTGAGGTATTAATCAATTGTTGTGAGCAGCATCAACTTCCCGGTGTTTATCTCTGCCGCCATCTTAGTTTCTCCTCGCTTAGGCTTTTATATATATAGATAACTTAACAAAAAATTTAACATGTACTGTTAAATTAACAGAATGTTATTTATTTTTATTATTCACACTATTACAGATGTCCCCATTCTATACCCCTTTCATCTCTGTCTACCCAGTCTCCACCCCACTTTCCCTCTGGCCATCACCACACCACTGCCTGTGTCCATGCGTTATGCATATATATAATTTGGTTAATCCCTCTACCTTCTCTCATCCTGCCCCTCCTACTTCATGACAGCTGCCAGACTGTTCCAAATATCCATGCCTCTGTGTTTATTGTTAATCAGTTAGATTCCACATATAATTGAGATAATTTGGCATTTTTCTTTCTCTATTTGGCTTCTTTCATTTAGCATAATAATCTCCAGCTCTGTCCATGCTGTTACAAAAGCTAATATTTCCTTCTTTTTTTCACAAACAAAGTATTATATTGTACAAATGTACCACAGCTTTTTTATCCATTTATCCAATGAGTATTGGTTTTAGTTCTTCTTTGCATACATGGTAAAATTCAACTGTGAAAACATTTTTTTCTTAGGAGTTTTTTAATTTAATTTTATTTTTTAGTGTTGCTTCAATTTTACTAGTTGTAATCTGTCTACTCCGATTCTCTGATTGTTTCTCATTCAGTTTTAGAAGATTGTATGTTTCTAGAAATTTATCCTTTCCTTTCAGATGGTCCAATTTATGGGAATATAGTTTTTCTTAATATTTTTTACAATTTCTGTATGTCCTTGGTGTTAGTTTTTACTTCTCTTCTTTCATTACTGATTTTATTTATTGGAGGTCACTCTCTTTTTATTCTTGAATCTGGTTAAAGGTTTACCAATCTTGTTTATCTTCAAAGAACCAGCTCTCGTTTTCATTGATCATTTGTATTGTTTTTTGGGTTATATTGCTCTTATTTCTGCTCTGATTTATATTATTTTCTTCCCTCTACTTACTTTAGGATGTGTTTATTATTTCTTAAGTGTAGAGTTGGATTTTTTATTTTTGTCTCTCTTTTTTAAATCTTTATTGTTGAAAGTATTATTTGTGCCCCTCTTTTTTCCTCCATTGACTTATTCTAATCTACCCAGCTCCCCACCCCAGTCCTTCGCCACCCTATTGTCTATGACCATGGGTTATGAATATTTAGTCATGGAACAGACTGGATCTTCAACTTCAAATTGTGAATTTTCTTATTCATTGTGAAAATACACAATGTCTATTTTCCCTTTCCCAAGTTTGCAGAGGTATGTTGGGGCTGCTTAAATTTTTCTCACCCCCATCTTCCCTCTGAGATTCCATAGTCTGTTCCATACTTCTATGTCTCTGGATCTATTTTGTTCATATGTTTATTTTGTACATATTTAATACAATTTTATTACTTACCTTCTTTCTCCTCCTCCTCCTCCTCCTCCTCTTCCTCTATTCTTCTACTTCTATTGAGAGCAGGCCCTTTAACATTTCTTGTAATACTGGTTTGGTGGTAACAAACTCCTTCAGCTTTTTCTTGTCTGTGAAGCTCTTTATTTCTTCTTCAATTTTAAAAGATAGCCTTGCTGAGTAAAGTATTCTTGGTTGTATGTCCTTGCTTTTTATCACTTTGAGTATTTCACGTCAATCCCTTCTGCCCTAAAATGTTTCTATTGAGAAATCAGCTGACTGTTGTATGGGAGCTCCCTTTATGTAATTAACTGCTTTTTCTCTTGTTGTTTTTAAGATTTTCTCTTTGTCTTTAACCTTTCCCATTTTAATTATGATGTGTCTTGGTGTGCGCTTCTTTGGATTAATCTTGTTTGGAACTATTTGCATTTCTTGGACTTGTATGAATTTTCTACAAAACAAACAAAAAATAAAAAAATGAATAATAACCAAAAAATAAGGTAGAATAAAAAAATAAGAAATAATTAAGAAAAAAGAGTAAGAAAAGAAAAAAGTAAAAACTATCTCTCTATAAAAGGCTATGTGACTGATCATCCATCCATCTGACCGTCCAACCACCCGGCCAACCAATCAACCGGTACATATGACACACACTGGCAATTTAAAACTAAATGTTGTTTCACGCATGCATGATACAAATAAAGGTCTTGCTGGCGCCAATCACACATGTGCGTTTCAATCTGTCATTGTCTGTCGTAAATTTGGTTGTTTTTGTTGACATTTCTATTAGAGAAAGAGTGAATAGCAATATTAAAATATTTCTTCTAATAATTTCCTTTCAATGTGCATGAATCCATTCATCAGACCACTAGTATATAATAATAAACCCTTTTAAATATGCTACTTGTGAAGTTGTTAGGTTCTTCTTTGAAGCTGGACACTTGGTATGTAGGTCTGGGCCTCTTGGGAGGGACTCTACTGTAGTCATATGTCAGATGCTGTCTATGTCTGGCCCTCAGCAACCTGTTTGAAGCTACAAGTGATCTCCAGTTTTGGCTGCCTCTGCTCATGGATACAGAGAACAGTTTGGTGGTTGGCAAAGTTGGAAGTGGGTTGGGTAAAATGGGTGAACTCTGTTCTTTTGTTAGTTTGTTTGTATTCTAATTTATTAATGCATTTATATAATGTAGTATATATTATTTTATTTTTTATATTCCACATATATAGTCTGACAGCTCATAGGAAGTTTCAAGAAGAAATGCAAAGACAAGGAAAGAAATTGAGTAAAGATATTGGTCAGAGGTAATCTACGAAGATGGCATTTAGGCATGAGCTGAGTCTTGTGAGTACCTGTGGGGGAAGCTTTTGGTGAAAAAGAGAAAATAAAATATAAATAAAATCTTGGGGAAAGTAAAAAGAAGAAATTTTGCTTTACTAAAGAAAATGAAGGTAGAAAAAGAAGAAAATTAATGTATTGCTGTGCTAACCCAGAGTGGACCTCTGTCGGACACTCAAGAATATTTCATGATATTGCCAAATAATAGCTCCTGCAAAACTTGGAATAAGCTGTGGTGATACTTTCAGCTTAATTTTTATGAAAATAATATAGATGGAATGTAAGACAAAGTGTACAATTTTCCAGAATATTTGATTGCATGTTCTGTGTTCTATGTCAGACTCTAATCCCTAGTGTTATAGAAGTTAAAAAGTAGAAAAATCGAAATATCTTTTGTGCTTCATGCCTTGCCAAAAGGTGAGGGTTCATTAATTCTTTCAAAAGAGAGGGCTGTCTTACTGCATTACACATATTTTCTATGTATTTACATAATAACATCTATAAATTCCAGTTATTTGTAGTAAGTTAATTGTGTGGGTGGAGGCATATAAGCTTATATGCATATACTAGTACATACATACATATATATATACATATAACTACGCATGTACATATTTAAGTATATGCAATATGCACATGCACACACTCACATTCTATATAGATACATCCTAGAAAGAAGAAGAATTGAAAAAAAGTGAAATTCAGACTTAATAAGTCTCTATCTACTAAAGCCAAGTGACGTACTAGGTATTATATACTCTTTCATATATTTTTAAAAATATCTATAAGATAGGTTACTATTATTATTCTAATTGTATGATAAGGAAACTGAGTCATAGTCTTTTTAACACTACTAGAAGTACAGGAAATAATGACATATCATGATATATCAAGTTAGCAAAAAACAGAAGTTTTAGGATGTGATGACAACCCAGGTACAAAACATATCCTTATAACTTATTAGTTTTCTATATGTGCTTATATTTCTGAGTTGGTTTTTACAATTGAAAAAATAATAGTATTTTGCTAGTGTTATACTACCTTTCTCAAAATATTATCATTGGAGGGGCAAAAATAAAACTAATAATGTTAAAATTATTTGTTATATGTTAACATTTATATGTTATATGTTATATGTTATACATAACATATAACATATAACATGTTATATGTTAAATGTTAACATTTAACATTTGTTAAATGTTAAAAATTAAATGATACCAATTTTGATGTTTCCATATTACTTATGTAGATCTCCTGTTTGAACCTTATTTCATCCACAGAAAAAAAGGAAAGTTAATTTGAAGATGTCCTATTATACTTATTTAATGAATATATGTATAGTTGGTCATTTCATATTGTTTTATTCCAGATTAATTTATAACAATGCAATATGTATGTAGTGAAGATGTTTCTTTTTGATCACAGGAATGATACAAAAAGTAAAGAATAGAGTCTTGTGGATTAAACATAATGTGAGTTATTAATTTAAAAAAACTTTACATCAAATAAGATATCTGATGGTTTAAAACTACATGAAGACCCTTCCTTTTTTATGTTTTTAACTACATGTTACCTTCATTTTAATTATGAAAACTTTAATTTTCAAATAATTCAATGTATCATTCACAATCCTTATATGAGCACAGTTAACATGATGGTGAGGAAAACAAATTTTTTCAAGTGGATACAGATGCCAGCTGAGCCATTCTGAATATTAGTTATGATAATAAATTTACTTCACATTGAGTAAAAGGACCAGAACATTAAATGGCATAAAGATTGTCTGTGGAAGCCTTCATTAGATTAAGGTAATTATAGCCTATTCCTAACAGCAGGTCAAAATAAAGCAATCTGGAATATAAAAAAGTTTTGTGTAATCTTTTATCATTTGTTTTCCTTTTTCCCTGTATGGGCTTATGACAGGTATGATGGGTGAAACCGACTTGTGTTCTGTCTCTATATAAGTAATGATTGAATCAAAAAGCAACTAAAATATTCTTATTTTCTGACAATTATAAATCATCTTATATTCAACATTTTTGATTATTTCTCTTCAATTAGAAATAAAAGCATATTTGACCAGCCCTTGCTGATTTGGCTCAGTGGATAGAGCGTCAGCCTGTAGACAGAAGGGTCCTGGTTGCAGGCTCCTCCCCAGCCTGGGCCCTGGTTGGGGCTCATGCAGGAGGCAACCCATCTATGTGTTTCTCTCACATCAATATTTCTCTCTGTCTTTCCGTCTCTCTTCCACTCTCTCTAAAAATTAATGGAAAAATATCATTAGGTGAGGATTAAAAAAATTTATATTTGACCAAATTATCCTACATATAGTCATGTAAAAAACCCATAATCAATTGTGGGTCCAAATTTCAAAAAGCAGTTGAGTAGTTAGTTTCAACTTCCAAAGAAGACATACAGAAAGAAAATAATTTAAATGATTTATTCTTTTACAGAGCCAATAAAATTCTCATTTTATATAAAAAAACAGCAAAATATATCTATTACTGTAATATTAATTGATACAATTAATTTGGTTCTAAAGAAACAGCTTAAATACTCAATTAGTGGGGAAAGACATGACTGACGCAAACGAAAAAGTGCTAGATTAGAATATATTTAAAGAGTTATTGTGTAGATTCAACAAGATTTGAAAAAATAACTGCATATGAGCATTTGCTTGAGGTGGATTGTAGAGTTGAGCACAATCTGGAGATTTCTAAGATCCATTCTAGGATGGTGATACAAATAAATCCCAATGGATACCAACTTTTAAATTTTGCTCATTATTCTTTCTCATGAATTCATAATTTTTGCATGTCTCATTTGGCAATATTTACAGTCTTTTTGTTTCTTACTTTTCCTTCACTTTCATGCTTTGGTTCATCAAAATAGATAGTAAATTTCAGCCATTTGTCAAACACTCTGATTCATACATGTCATAAATATTTAGCATTAATATAGTTATTGATTGTGGAATTTTAGAAAATTCTAAAATGCTCACTTATTTTCTCTTAATAAACATTGGTAGCAACCACTTTTTTCCTCTTTTTAAACAATGGATTTAAACATTTCATTATTAGAATAATTTAGGAAACAGCAGAGAAATGAGAGAAAACAATGTCAGCATGACTACGCCACAAAAGCTAAGAATAACATTGTTTTTTCTCTTTAGTTTTCAGCTGTGTTAACAATAATTTTGGTTTTAAATTACTCTGAAAATTTACATATATGTGCTTAACAATGTATACATATATTTTATAAAGTAATTAAATAAATATGTTCATGGGAAAATAGTTATTAAGCAACTAAATTGTGAAATACATGTTATTATTTTGTATTTTTAGGATTTCATTTTAAGCAGATATATTATTTCCCATATATTCTAATTTGATTTTACTTGTAAGTTCTAAACTTCCAATTAATATTCTACATATTTAATATCATAATGAAATGTTTAAATGCATTGTTTAAAAAAAAGAGAAGAGATTGATATTTACTTTTATTAAGAGGGTGCAAATACATGTTTGAGAATTCTTTAACTATTCTATAATTCATTGTTGTAAAAATTACTAGATATTTACATTTATGTATCCAAGAGTTTGATAAATGGCTGACATATATTGTTGATCTTGCTGAATTAAAGCAGGAAAGTGTTTCAGGAGTTCATCAGTATTGAGTGGCTGCTGATAACATTCTTCTATTTTTGGAAGGCAATTGCTGTTTGCTAAATTATGGGGTACATAGTAAGTGACTTTAATTAGTCTACTATTTTAGAAATCAGAATTCATATACTCTTTAATTTCCTCAAAATCTAAACATATTTTCTTATTCATTCAAAAGAATGTGTTAGCAAGGAAAACTTTTATCTCTGAAATACATTTTGAAAGATAGATGTCTATGTCATATGGTCTAATATTTTTCAAATCTCAGGATTTAAACTAGGGTGCAGTCTTAGTTTTAAAGTCCTCCAGTCCCCTGTATGATAGAGAGTTATTTCAGAATCATCATTATAATTTCAATATTTTTATTTTTTTTTAGAGAGAGAAAAAAGGAGAGTGAGAGAGAAATGATGTGAGAGCAAAACATTGATCGGCTACCTTCTTCACATCCCCCATTGGGGGATCTAGCTGCAATTCAGATGACCTCTTTGTGCATGGAACAATGCTCAACCAATTGAGCAACACTGGCCTGTGCATGATTGGTCATTCTTATCCATAAGTATGTCATAATGGGCTGATAACCTACCTTTCTGAGTAAACACTTTTTTTACATGTTTCCTTCTGATAATTAGCTTATCATAAAAATTAAACCAATGTATAAATTTCATTTCTTGCACATTTCATGACTGACACAACCTGCCAAATATGAGACAATATTGGGGGATGGAGGGGGGGGAGCTTATGAACTACTTAGTGATCGGTTAACGAGTATTTATAATTATTTTCATTGCTTAAATACTTTGTGTGATTCTGTAGTGGAAGGAAAATCTAGACTGCACTTCTATTCCTAAAGACAATTTAATTTTGTGATATCTATTATACAAGGTCAATTAAATGAGTAAAATTATTCAACTAAACTCTTAATGTTCTCCAAGAGTGCATGTTTTATATTAGTTTCCCAAGTAGTAATCCATTCAATATTTTAATTAGCATGTCTAGTTATATGATTTCCAAATTGTACCCATAAACTTGATCTTTCTTTAATGTTCTAGTATTGAATTTATATATTTAACATATTTCATTCACTCAATAGAAGCATTTATTAATCACTTACTCATATGCCCCTCTCCAAGGTCTGTGGTAGTATCTTTCTCAGTGTTCATAGCTCAGTATCTTGGAGTGACCTTTGATTTTTGGCCTTTGAGGTGCACGATAACTTGAATATCTAGCCAGACAGTAATGGACATTAAGTTATTTAATAAGTCCTTAGATAACTGTGTTTTGTTTGTTTGTTTTTATTTACAATTCCTGCTTCATAAACATTTTGTCAGAAGTTCTCTTCCTGAATTTTTAAGATACGTTTTAAGAATTTAAACTGTCCTAAATTTTATATTTTCAGAAAATATACATGCAAAATGGTATTTCCATGTGTAATTATTTGATGTTATTGAGGACATTATTTTTAATCATATTTTCTATAGTTTCTACTTTTTCTATATTTTTACACCTGATTGACACCTATATAATTATTATGTACTAGAATGGAAAAACTCTTTTCTGTATAAATATGTGTGTAGCTCTACCTTTGATAACTTCATGGCCAAAAAAAAAAAAAAAAAAAAGGAGGGGCTGGAATAACTTTCTTTCATCACTATCATATCAGCTTTCTTTTCTCATAGACAAGACATTGGCTTGTATCTCTGAGTTTGTTTTTCATCAACATCATTTATCTATCCTAGAATTATTGCAAAACCTAAACAAAAATATGCTCTTGCTCTAACTTCACCAACATTTTTTTTCTTCTTTTCAAATTATGTTCAGTGAGAATATGCAATCACTTGCAGATTTCAATGCTAAAGCCAATGTGGCTGGAGAATACATGGAGAAACAAATGACTAGAAATACATGTTTAGATTAGAAAAATATTATATTGGGTAAAGAACACTGAATTATTTTGGTAAAATTACTTTATTCTAGTTTGTGAAATGGGTGAATTACTAAGATAGTGAGTGCTGTTTCTTTCCCCAGTTAATCAATTACTAAAGAAAGATAGAGTAATTCTCCACCTCCCTTCATAGGCATTATATGCATGTAGGTAGTCATGTTCTGATATCATGCGATCTTTGTCCCAGAATGAAATGTTAACTTTTGTGTTTTGTGAAGTGTGGTGGAAACAGAAAGTAAGATGCATTAAAGTGTATTATCTCAGAGACTAGACAAACTGAAGTGAAAGTAGATTAGAGGTTGCTTAGGGCCAGGAGTGGTTGTAGGGGAGAAATAGCTAAAGTATGTGTTGTAACTTTAGATGGATGATAATAAAGTTCTAAAATTAAGGTGATGGTTGTACATAACCATTCCATCTAATAAAAAGGGAATATGCTAATTGACTCTCACACTGTCGCAGAGATGGAGGCGCCCACAGCCAATAAGGAGTAAATATGCTAACTGACTGCCCCATCCTCAAAGATGGTGATGCCCACAGCCACAAGATGGAGGTGCCCAGTCTCCTTTCACAATTTATAGCTGGACAACTCCCAATAAATTTCCTACAAGAATGCAACCTTGTATTTTAGTTTTTCTTTTCCAAACACTAATTTTTCTATCTTTAACAGAAAAAATATAATGTAAAATATAAGATTCTCAATAGCATATGGAGAGGGAAAGTTCACTTTCATATTCCTCACCATAGTGGATATATAAATTTTAATGTTTTAGGAAATTGAAGGTTGTAACAAATTATAACCTTGAAGAGTCAAGGGAAATATCCCAAGAATACCTGAGGCATGTGGTATTTGTGTGTGTGTGCTGTGTCCTGTGCTGTGTCCAAAATAAATTTAATGGATTTCAGTTTGCTTTTGCTGATGCAGGGGAGTTTTGTGGATATGTATCATGAAGATATTAATCATTGATGCTACCTAACACATGAACACTGACTATGTCATAAAGATTCACTTTGGCTTGCATGTCTTTCCATACTCTGTTAGGAAACCTCATGTAGATGAATGCTGACAGAGCTGTGATAAATCATTTAGCTACATTGCTGAGAGGAATAGTGATATGAATAGTCTTTACAAATACAGCAGAACATCAGAGTTTTCCTGCAATAAATAAGATTTAAGTAGTTTTTTATCACATAAAATTTTGATTTTTCACTCAAAAATCATATTATTTATACCTTCATATTACATATAATAACTCTTGCTGATAAATAATTACACTGTAGCCGGGAGCAGTACACACAGTGTTCAATTATTGGGACAGAGGAAGGGGTCTGCAATTGTAGCAAAAAGAAAAAAATGGTATTATACTTCTAAACATATAAGTTATATTAATAATATTCCCCTTTGGAACACTGACAATTGTTACAATTTGAAAATAAAACCTGAGGTTATAGCTGAGAAATACTAGATTCCCACTGGTAAAAATTCAAGTCCTCAATAACAAAAGTTCCCACAAGGAGTTTAGAAAATATATTTTTGGTAGTTCTCAAGAAGAATAAAAGTGTTTACATGACAAAAATATGTAGAAATTTTGTATTGTACCAGACAAAATATTGTTAATATGTTGAAAATCCCTCTTTGTATTGCTAATTATAGAAAAGCCATACACAGATACACACACACACACGTGAACACATGAGCATGGGGAATAGCCAAACCGAAAAATATTAAAAATAAGAATATTACTTTAAAATGAAGCACTCCAAAATGCTTCAACAAAGACTGCAGGTAGGAAAGTCAAGTACAGAGCTATAAGGCACAGATCCAAAGGCATGAACACTGACTATGTCATAAAGATTCGCTTTGGCCTTACTGCTTATGTCATAGCTAAGAGGACCACGCTGTGAAGAGCGCATATAGAACAGCTCTGCCCACCCACCAGGACCTCAGTCTGGAAAGAGCTGCTTGTCCACAGCGTTAAAGGGTGGCCCAACACCATTTCACATACACAGAATAGGGAGCCTATTCCCTAAAACAATATAGTGAGTTTAGTAAGGAAATTTAATCCAAGTTGAGACTTGTGGAAACGTATAAAATTGAGCATAAAAAGATACCTTCTACATAAGATAACTATAAAATTTAGTATACAAAACATTTGAAGAAAGTCAACACAATGGGAGGAAAATAAAACACTCAGAAAAAAAATTGCATGGGATTGACTAGAGATAATAGGGCAGTATGAAAAGACTATGACATAAAGAATTTTGTTATCTACAAATCAACAAAAGTGTCGGTTAAAACCATGAAACAAGTGTTTTAAAAATAGAACTAGAAGTATAAGCCAATAACTAAATTAAAATAATGACAGACTGTACCTGGTGAAAAATAAATTAAGTGAATTAAGAAGAAGACTGCCACAAAAACATTAACATATGAGGAATGAGAAATAAGAGAACTGAACTTTAGATATATAAAATTTAGCAGAAGATACCAGAATAAAGAAAAGAGGAAATAATTTGGAGTCATTAAATGAAAAACTAATGTCTGAATTCTCAAATTAAAAATAAAAATTGACAAATTAAAAGTATTTATATATAATGCAATAAAACTTCTAAGCATCACAAATAAAAGCAATGAAAAAGAAGGAATCAAACCTAATAGAACAAAATCCATATATGTTTGTGTGTTTATTTCTTAGGAGAAAATTTCCATTATTATATGTTTATGTATGTGAACAGATCAATGAAGATAGAGGCATATATCCCTAAATTGCTATTTTATAGTGTGCATTTATAGTAGAGAGTTTTAAATACTAAGCCCAAGGTTCTGTCCCTCCTGGACGAACAGAGGGACCCTGAGAAGGGTGACTCCTGCTTCCTTGTCTTGAGGCATATTAAATAGGCTGCAGTTCGTTGTCTGAACCTGACCCCTTCTTATTGGTCATTTTGCTACATAGAGTTAGTTTTCAAATCTCAAAGCCCATGTGGTGTCCTCATTTTCTCTCCCCCTTATCTTGCTGGTTGGAGTCACTGTTGATTTATCTTATAGTAGCTCTCCCAGGGGTGTTGGCATATAAAGCCTTGTCTTATGGGCCTCCCAGCTACTCAGGTCAGGGCTACTTTTGGCCTAACTTATGGTCACTTTACTTGTCCAGGCCAGAGATACCCCTGTCTGTCCTTGGTTTCTGGATGTCTTAATTGCACAGGCCTGTGCCATTTCTTTATTCTCTCTGGCGTCTTTAAGTCTCCATTATGTATTCCTTCCATGGACCATTTTCATTCCTAAAACTTCCTAAACCTGCCTAATTAAGCTAGCTAACCCTTTCAATGAGACAAAAAGATATATAATTATCCCTAATGTAAAAGAAAATTTAAGAAGTTAAAAATAGCATCCCTATTTCCTCCATTATTTTACTCATACATGTCTTTCAACGTTTCAATTTTCATTTTGATCATTTCCAAAGCAAAAGTTACCTTAATGTCCATTTGAAGTGAGGTTAACCCAACTATTACATAGTTTTTCAACAATTCTGGCACAATTTTATACTAGTTATAAAAAGGACTAAGATCCCTACCAAACTCACTGACGTGCAGTGGTTTAGAAAAAAAAAAACAACACAACAATTTCTATTTCTCTGTTATTTAAAAATTCTGCTTGAAGGCCTTAGTTACTCAAAAGATCAAGGATCCTGGTTTCTTCCTTGTTCCACCTGCAATCTGGTAGTATTCTTACTTATATTTTCAAAACAAAACAAAACTAATAAAGATTGCAGGCAAATCAGCATTCCAGATAACACAAAGGAAGAAGAGGGCATAAAGTTAATTGACGTTTAAGCAAGTTAGGTAGGTATGAAACCCACCACTTCTGCTCAGACAGCAAATTGAGACACACATAATTAGTAATTGCAAAGATGCATGAAAAGTGTATTGCCTATCCACGTGGTCCATGAGCATCTGAGTCCATGGAACAATTATTAATCTTGCCACAGATCTCTATGGGATTATAAAATAAATGTTAATCTTCCCAAAGTTCGGCCATAACAGTGACAAAAAATTCCTTCCTCGTAATGGAAACATTTAGAGATTTACGTGATCACATTTCCAAAGATATATTCTTCCTTTTAACGAAGATCAACTCCAGACAAACCTTATAATTTAAGTAATATAAGGACTATCTAACAACAAAGCCTCTATATCTATACTTGTTTGGTTTTTGTTTTTTCTTATACTGCTTGAATGTAAAACAAACAAGACACATACAGCAGATAGTCTCCAAAGCTACAACTTCCACAGAAAACAAACAAACAAACAAACAAAAACTAATCCTATTTCTTATGTAAGCTGCTTCTCATTCCTTCTTTTCCTGGCTTTAACCATAGAAGGCTGTTGAATGATGTTCTAGGAGGATGTCTGAGTTAACAAAGAGGAGTAGCAGCTTCCTCTTCCTGCCTCTGAGCTACCCCTTTAAGAATCCTAGGTCCTGCTGGAAAGAGAGGCTACAGTGAAGAGCAGTAAGGCTGCAGACTTGGGAAGAAAGAAGCAATTTCGGTTTTAGTCCCAACCACAAAATGACTGAATGTTAGAATAACGATCCAGGTATGGCCCAGCCAACCTAGAGAATCAAGAAAAATAATACATTGATCTTGTTCTAAGCAACTCAGGTTTGCTTTGTTATGTAGCAATGTGCAGCAATAGATAATGCAAAGATAAATTGGCACATTGGCATAAAAGAAAAATTAGAAACAACTCAGTGGTTTTCACATTCAGCTTATATCCTAAAGATATTGATTTGCTGAAACCATGATGACAACACATTAGCACAGAGTTTGCAGTGTCTTCCCGCAGCAAATAAACCTGCTGTAATTTGCCATTTCACTGACACAGGTGTCTCATCACTGATAAAGGAAGTAATAGTCTTTCTCCACAATTCAGTTAAGATAATTGGTATATTCTTGTCAGGGTCAGCTCATTACTGGGGAAAAAAAAAGATTAAATAGAAGAACTCAGAACACCAACTTGGAGACAAGAATCACTGGCTTATAAAGTCAGAGCAGAAGAGCAAATTTCTTAAGTTGTTTTACAAAACTCTACGTACCTGAGGTGTAAGCTGAGCCTTTTATAGGTTGGGTCTAGAAGAAAAATAATGAATTAATCTTTTATTCAAGAAATATTGCAACATACCCCGAAAACAGTGAGGATTACAATGCTTCTCCTTCGTTGTCATTGCAAAAGAACTGCGGACAGGAAAATAAATCCATGTCCAAAATAAATGACTATTCAATAAAGACAAGTTGTTATCTACCCTTGCAGGAAGGTATCCAATGTAATCAATGATTATCCCAGTGGCTGGCTGCCTCCCCTTAGGAAAGCTGTGTTAGAGATTAAGTGTAAGTCTCTCTATTTTAGATAAAATAGAAACTCATAACTTTTTATTTTTAAATTTAGAAGCTTGTTGCTTCTTCCAATTGATTAACAAATCCTCTTTTATAGAATGTATACATTGTTCCACAATCCATTCAATAATTTCTGCTCTGGGAGTGCTCTCATCCCATAGAAAAACTTCAGTTTTTATTCTAAGTGTTATTTAGCATTTGTTTGACATTTTTATTTATTACAAGAATTATGAACAGTGTTTATATTGGTAGCATAATTTAACTTTAAAACAAAGCTATTCTGCTATTTGTCATGATTCTCCAAGAATAGTTTGAGATTGCAAGTAAGCTCTAAAACCTGTTGTTATTAGCATTTGGCTCTATATTTGAAGATTTTTGTCTTAAGTAATAATTATAATAAAATATGAAAATACATTTGAAACCGAGGTTAGCTAAAAAAATGCAGATTTCATCTCTGATTTATAATCTCATGCTTATCATAGGTTATGATTTTAATACAATATAAATATGACAATTTTGAATTTATAAAATAGGTATATAAAATAACATACATGTTGGGAGATAATTCTCCAGGAATATCAACACTTATGGCCAAGTTAAGATTGTTGTGTAAAGAGACACTTCAGTGTGCAAATATCACCTTCCTCAAATACATTACTGGAAGAAAGATGAAGAACTTGCTTTTTCTTTAAGAAAGATGTGCTTACATTGATAAGCACCATAAATATATGAAAATAAAGATGAAAAAAAAACGACAGAAAAAAGAAATGTCTTCCTCTTTCTCTCTTTCCAGAGCAGGCATGAGCAGGTCATCAGATCCTCTGAGCGATAACACTTAAGGCCAAGTTAAGATTGTTGTGTAAGGAGACACTCCAGTGTGCAGACATCATCCATTTATATATATATATTAAAAGACGTGTATACCTTTAAAAAAAAACCTCCTGAAACTTTAAGTAAAAAGACTAAAAATTTAATGTAAAAATGATGGAAGGTAAGTACTTCTTAAAAGAAGAAATAAAAATGTCTACTAAAATGCATGTTAAAAGTTTTACAATAACATGTTAAGAGAAATGGAAATTAAAACCACAATGAAATCCTTCTATATATGCATCTCAATGTCTAATATTATAAAGACTAAATATATGGTATTGGTGATGATTTGAAACAATTGAATCCATCACATTTTTCCCCATAGGCTTGTCAGTAGTACAAATGCTTTTTTTTTTTGTTATTGTTATTCCTCACCCCAGGATATTATTCCCATTGCTTTTTAGAGACAGTGGAAGAGAAGGATAGAGAGAGAGAGGAGAGGAGGCGAGAGAGTGAGAGAGAGAAACATTGATGTAAGAGAGACACATCTACTGATTGCTTCCTTAATGTGCCTCAATCAGGGCTGAGGAGTGAACCAACAACAGAGGTACCTACCACCCTTGGCCAGGAATCCTTTGTAAAATTTGTGTCTAGAATTTGCTATGTCTTAACATGTGCATATACTATGCTCTATCACTTTTATAATTATGTGGGATTCCACTCTCCACAGAAGTGCTTACGTACATGTATCAAACAACATACACAAGAATATTCATAGTGAGATTTTTTCATACTAAAAATAATTTGAAACAACCAAAATATCAAGCAGTAGTAGAAGTAAAAATAAGTGTTGGCCAATTAATACTGTTCAATTTCAAAAATAATGATTAATAAAAATATTCTAAAACATTTATTCTATGGTAACAGAAATATTAATATTATTCAGCTTTGGTATATCATGTCTATAAAAGTGCACAGTGAAGTTTTTGAGGTCCTGAAAATTTCCAAATCAGGGTAATGTTGATTTATTTTTATAAAAAATTCATAAATCTGTAGACTTATGGTTTCATACATTTCCATGTTTTTAGTATATGTCAATAAATATATAGCTTACTAAATTTTTTGAAAGAATGAGATATGAAGTGGTAAGAATGGGATTTGGAATTTGTCACCTAAAATTAAAGGCCAGGTCCGGACCTGGCAGCTCAGTTGGTTAGAGCATCATCCTGTACTCCAAGGTTGCAGGTTGGATCCCAGGTCAGGGCACATACAAGAATCAAACAATAAATGCATAAGTAAGTGGAAAAACAAATTGATCTCTCTCTCTCTCTCTCTTCCTCCCTCCCCCCCCTCTCTCTCTCCTCTCTCCTTCCCTCCCTCTCTCTTTCTCTCTCAAATCAACCGAAATAAAAAGATCAAGGTGAGAACCAATAAGTGTTTGACATCGAAAGAAGAGCTATTCAGGAAGCACTGAATCACCCAGAAACCCAAATAGTGTTCTGCTTAGAAAGTGAAGGCAATGAGTATTTATGAGGAAGAGAAGGGGAATGATTACATGACAGAAGAGAATCTCTGTGATAATATGCCAAGGAAGAAAGTTCTACAAGTGCAGGTAAGCTAACATCGTGATGTTTATTAGAAGGTCTTTAATTGTCAGCCCAAGAGTCATAACAAATAGTCTTTGGGAATACAGTGCTGCTTTAGGCACAGCCCAAAGGTTATTTTGCTTAGTTTCAGGATTCCAAGGGTTTGAGGAGTAAATCCTGCAAGGTAGTTCCTCTGTGGTGGCCCCTCCAAGTTCATTTTAAAGTGGTTCCATCTATATTATTTTTTTACAAAATACAAAAAGGAATATCTTTAATGCTTGAAGAGTTTTTGAAGTTGTTCTAGAGGGAAGTGTGAAAACTGAAATGCTGCTGGAAGGAATATTGGTCATTAAAGATTTTTGTGGGTTTGATAGTATGTTTTAATGCAAATGGGCATGATCTAGCGTAGAGGAGGAAATTAATGACGCAGCAGATTGAGCAGCCAAGCAATAGATCAGTGTTCTTACAATTATATTCTGTTCCATCATTCTTTCCAACAGGCCTATGAACAATACACAATGTAAATTTGATCATGTCATTTCTGGTGCTTAAATCTATTTTAATGACTCCCCACTAATTTCAGGATGCATTTTAGACTTCTGGCACTGATATATGTGCTACATATATGTAGTTAAACAAATAGTGATAGCCCTTGCTCTAGTGGAATTTATAATCTCATTGGAAGAAAAAGGAAAAAAAAAAACACTAAGCAAACTGGTGTGCTTTGAAACAGAAAATATTAAGCAATATTTGCATGCAATTGGGAAACATGTAGAAGAAAGGGTGTAAATATTTTATTACCCAATTAAGATCTGTAGGGTTTACCAAAAAAATCCAAGCAATTGTCCAATATCTGCTGGGTGTCCTACAATTAAACTATATTCTGATACCATCGCCTGAGATAATATCAGACCTCACAGGCTAAGGGTTCAGTCTCACAATTCCCACTCAGCCTACTACCACCACTTCAGACACTAATTGGAGAGAGGGGATATGTTCAGACCCTGTTGGAATGATGATTTTTGGTGACAGGAACAAAATTCTGTTATGACAGGAGGAAAAAAGAGGAAACTGATTTTCTAGTACTAACCCCAGCGCTCATGATTTGTATAAATTAAACCTTTTATCTTTATTTCACTTTTTACATGCGAGACTCTAAATCCTAATGTGTTTTCTCTGCTCTCAAAGTCCCCCTACGTAGGGGAGAGACAGGAATGGCTTGTAGTTTGAGAACCCTCACTAGTCTTTTATGATCCAACAAATCCCTTCCTTGTGTATTACAAAGAGCCAGCTATACCAACTGTCAAATTTCACCATTTAGTACTTGTCACATTTTTTTTTCAATATATATGACTTAAAAGCCTAATATTCAAAACTCACAAAGGAGATTTTCCCATAAGGTTCTTTTGTTTCATTTTGTTGTTTCCTCCCATGTAAATTACTGTAAATTCTAAGTTTCCTTGGGCTGTAAATTTATTTCTGTACTCTTCATAATCATCCAAAAGAATGAGACTAGGATTGGAACAATTAGGTTAGCATATTATTCTGTCTTGGTAGTGCATTGAGTGGCAAAGTCAAGAAGACCAAATCACAGAGGAAACAATTTTTTTAAAAAGGGATAGAAGTTTGTCTCATGTACCAATAAATTTTTTATCAAAAGAATAATGTTTTATACAACTGTGCACAATGTTTCTAAAACACATTTTGCTTCTTAAAGATCATGAAGTGAATTCTTACCCTCTCTCCCTATATGTATAAGAAAATTCAAGTTGATATGCCCTTATAAAATGCATAAGATGCTTCAAGATCTGCCAAAGATTCAACATTAATTCATCTAACTTACTCAGTCATATCATTATTTTCTTTGTCCATTCCAAGCTCATGGGCTTTACATATCCTGTTCCCTCTATCTGAAATGACCTTGTTTTGCATCTTCCCAAACAATATTCAACTTTCAATAATAGGTCAATAAACCCTAACAACATTTGTGAATTTGGCTATTAGGAGGTGTAATCAGAAATATGGAGATATAAGGATGAGTACCAGATTACTGTATATTGAAAAATGAATGGAACATGTTGCCACCTTTGAGCATTTGAATATACTCATATACTTAACATATTTTGGCTCTCTTGAGTCTTTATGTAGATCCAGTTTTCTATCTAGTATAGTTTTACTTCTGCCTGAAGAACTTGTAATATTTCTTATAGTGGAGATCATCTGCTAACAATGTTTTCCTGAAAAAGTTGTTATTATATGTGTATTATGGATATATATATATATATATACACACACACACACACACACACATCCTATATAATAAAACCCTAATATGAAAATTGACCAAACTCATTGGTTGCTATGGCATGCACTGACCACCAGGGGAAGCTCCTGTGTTGAGCATCTCCCCCCCAAGAAGGAGGCGACCAATGGCAGTGGTCGGGGACAGGGCCAATCAGTAGGTGGCACCAGGCCACCAGCCAAGGCAGGTGCCAGCGGGCACCCCCCCACCGATTGCCCCACCAATTGCCCCAAAGATCGGCCCTAATCGCTGGCCAGGCCTAAGAACCCTACCCTATATATTGGGAACAGTTTCTTAGATTTAAAAATTAAAACCTGGCAAGGCTACTCTAACACTGAAAAAACAGGATGATGCAGCAATGACATGCATGGACTCTGGCTTGCACATTTTGTGGTCAGCCCTGATTCTGACACTTATAACTGTGTGACAAAGCCAATTGCTTAACTTCTCTCTGCTTCAGTTTTTCCACCCATAAGATGGGAAAATGGTACTATTGCCTCAGAAGGATCATATTATGTAGGACTCTTTATAATCAGGGCAAAAAATGTAGCTGCCCATTCAACAGCAAGATGCCTTTTACCTGTATGAAAAGTATGGTCACTGGTGCATACAGCATCCCAGATTGCAAGAGAGATGTCCTACTGCCGGTTTAGGCCCTATCCCTGCGGATTGGACCTATACCGGCAGTCAGACATATCTGGAGGGCACAGGCCGGGCTGAGGGACACCAACGCCCCCATGCATGAATTTCATGCCCTGGGCCTCTAGTATGTATATAATAGATATAGTATCCTATTAAGCAGTTTTCTCCTATTTTTATTCTTTGAAGGTATTGGTACATTATCTTCTGCCTTAACTATGTCTGACAGAAGTCTGTTGTCAGTCTTACCTTTTTTTCCTAATTTATGTAATTTGTCTTTTATCATTTATTGTTTTCAAGATTTTTTCCTACACACTGTCCTCCACCAATTTGATTTTAATGTGCCTTGATATGGTTTTCTTTATATTTATGGTGTTTGAAATGTTTTAGTTTCTGAAATCTCTAAGTTTATAATTTTTATAAATTTGGGAAAAATTCAGAAGTTATTTATTTAAATACTTGTTCTTTTGCCCCTCTTCTCCTTTTGGAACATATGTAAGTGAGTGTGTGTGTGTGTGTGTGTGTGTGTGTGTGTGTGTGTGTTTTGTGTGTCTAAATGTTAGATCATGTGATATGGCACCATGTGTTGCACCCTATTTTTGTTTCTAATATGTTCTTTTGAAAATGTCTTTGTGCTATACTTTTAAATTCACTGATTTTCTTTTTTCCTGTGGTTTTTATCTTGTTTTATAGCCCTTCAAGTTAAACTTTTTCAGATATTGTATTTTACATCTCTATTAGTTTCATTTTGGGTCTTTTTTTATTTTATGCCTTTCTCGCAATATTATATTCAACCCTCAGTATATGATACGTTCTTAGACTGCTCTTTTAATGTCATTTTCTGTGAATTCCATATTCTTTGCCATTTTTAGGTCACTTTCAAATGAGTGATATATCTTCTAATTCTGGGTCCCATTTGTCTGTTTAATATGTCTAGTAATATTTTATTGAATTCTGAGTGCTGTGATTTGCACATAGGAGAGCTGAATTTTGTGTTATTCATTTTGTATATATGGGAACATACAAAAGCCCCATGAAGATATGAAGACTCAAAAACCAGCTTAAGCTAAGAATATGGGTAGGGGTTTAAAGATACAAAAGAGGGATATGTCACTCACAGAAAGAGAGACAGGATATTTAGAAAAGGAAGGTTACTATTGTGTAGCTAAATCTCTTAGGTAAAACATTACCTCTGGTAATAGCCCTTTTCATTGTAAATTTAGGTGGCTGAGGGGAAAGAAAAAGCTTTCACTGAGTCTGCTGGGTTTTAATTGCTTTGAGTTCAAACTAAATCTCATGCCAAAGTGGCATATTGTGGGGCGACAAAATTTTGTTTTCTTCCTTCTGCATGCATGACACAAAAGTAATAAAGTTAAAACAAGCATTTTGATTAAAGGCATATTGCTTCATGTTAATAAGTTTAATGGTGTGAGTTTACTTTTAAATTATAAAACACATCCATGAAACAGCTAAGTAATAGGTCATCCGGCATAGAAGTTCCATTCCAGTTTATAAAGCAGAAACAGCTAGCAAACATGCTTTTGATGGCTAGTGAAATACTTCACAGTATAGAAATAAAACATTTCCTCATTCCAAATGTCAGACTTTATTTACTGCGGTCATAAGAGACAATGTCTTATAAATGCATATTAATTGTAAAGTATAACAATAAATTTGACATATTTTTCCATCAGCTCAGTATAAGTTGTTGCTCCCCTGGGTATATTTGTATTTTAAGGGATGGTTGGAAATAATGCCGTTTTTGTTAAAATAAGTTCATATCTTGGTCTGAAATTTAAATTGCTTAAAAATCTTTATAAATGAGCTATATTTTGACCTTTCCATGGAATAGTAATAGAAGATGTTATTATTGAGATCTATCAAGAAAAAATACCTTTAATATAAAATTTAGCTTTTGATTTGCTAAAAACCTTCATGCACACTGACTAAATGCAAGTCATCAAATAAAAATGATGGCTTCTCCTATCTTACCTAATAATAGACAAACATGGCGATTGACCATACCTTCACTACACCTTCCATTGGCTAATCAGTGAGATATGCAAATTAACTGCCAACAAAGATGGCAGCTGGCAGCCACGGAGCTGGAACGAGCAGGAGGCTTGCTTGCTTCAGTGATGGAGGAAGCCAAGGTTCCCCGCCTGCCGCAGCCTGCTCTAAGCTACACTGAAAGCAACAAAGTATCAATTTTAGAAGGTAAACAAACCCCGGATACCTGCTTTCAGCTGGCCATGGCCCCGGAGCTGGAGCACAGGAGGCTTTCCCTCCCACTTGCCCTGGCCTGCTCTGAGCTCCACTCAGGCAACAAAGTTTCAATTATAGAAGGTAAATATATCCCAGATACCTGCTTTCAGCTGGCTGTGGCCATGGAGCTGGAGCCTTGGGTTGACCCTGGTGATGGAGGAAGCCAAGCCCTGGCTGGCTCTGAGCTCCACTCCAGGCTACAAAGTTTCAATTATAGAAGGTAAATAAATCCCAGGAAAAAAAAGGAAAAAAAGAGAGGCTGAGAACTTCTGTTGCTAGGGAGACTTGGCCAGTCTGAAAATGGCTCTGAGCCTTTCACCCAGACTGGCCAGGCACCCCAGTGGGGACTCCCAACCATGAAGGTGGTGTGGCCAGCCTGAAAACAGCCATCACCCCCTCACCCAGGCTGGCCAGGCACCCCAGTGGCACCCCAGTGGGGACCCCCACCCTGAAGGGTAAACCAGCCAGCCCCCACCCATGCACCAGGCCTCTACCCTATATAATAAAAGGGTGATATGCAAACTGACCCTAACAGCAGAAAGACTAGAATGACTGGTCACTATGACACACACTGACCACCAGGGGACAGACGCTCAATACAGGAGCTGCCCCTTGATGGTCAGTGCGTTCCCACAGGGGGAGCTCTGCTCAGCCACAAGCCAGGCTGATTTCTGCCAGTATAGCGGTGGTGATGGGAGCTTCTCCTGCCTCCTCAGCAGCACTAAGGATGTCAGACTGCAGCTTATGCCTGCTCTCCACTGGCAAATGGACATCCCCCAAGGGCTCCCGGGCTGCCAGAGGGATGTCTGATTGCCAGCTTAGGCCCAATCCCCCAGGGAGCGGGCCTAAACCAGCAGGTGGTCATCCCCCAAGAGGCCCCAGACTGCGAGAGGACACAGACATTTTTGTGCACCGGGCCTCTAGTACTAGTATATATAATTTTATGTGCTGATTGTACAGATAGAGATTTTCACAAAAACACAAAACTCGTGTATACACACAAGTTTCTGCAATTTCTTCCTATAAGTATGAAATTACTATATACTTTAATTTCATTCCACTTCATTAATTATGACTCTTTTAAAAGTACAAAATATGCCCAGCCAGTGTAGCTACATAATTTAGTGACTATGCTTCAAAAATTAGGCCTGGTTTAATAACATAAAGAATAGACAATGATCTTACTCATCTAGTTTTACCCTCTTCAAAACAAGAATTTGTTATTAGTACCTAGCCTGCAGGTTTGCTGTTCCACTTTGCTGTGAAACCAGATGGTTAAAAATCTCACCACCCTAGCATAATCAGTTATTTCTATCAATGTTGCCAGACTCCCTTTGAAGAAAAGCACCCTAGCTAGGCCTTAGCCAGGAGTTCACTAAAGGGAATATTAATGAGACTCACTGAAAAAAGGCAGTTATTTCTCCAGAGGGTGAAATGTTATAAAATAGTGACCATGAAAAAGTTAAAGGAACAGACAAATGGGACTGTTCGTTTTCTGGCTGAATGCATATCTTACTGAGAACAATTTTGTAGGAGAAGTCAGAGTTCTACTTTGATAAATACTAGCTAGGAAGACCTCACTTTGGTCTCTGCCTTATATCAAGGGTAAACTTCAAAATATACTTAATGAGCTTTTATCTCCCCTTCAGGTGAAAATGGATTTTGGGAATTAACAATTTCAAAGCTATATATTTCAATATCATTATTTTAATTTACATTGCTATATAATATTTTACAGATGAAAAATTAGAGGCAGAAGTTACATAACTTGCTCAAATGACAACTAAATTTAGAAGCAGAGAAAGTCTAAAATTCATTCCAAGTTGCAATCCATAGCTCTATCGATTCTACTTTCTTTCACTGTGGCTCTCATATTATCTGTACCAAGTATCATGTTATATTGACAGAGATACAGACTTTTGCAAGACTGATTCAATGTGGAGGGTTTCAAGCATTATCGTAATACTGAGAATAATTTTAATAGATTTTATTAAACAAAGGGTGAGGCAAAAATAGGTCTACAGTTGTTTATATGGAAAATAATACAATAATTTAGTAAACAACAGTACAAGAATAAACATGTTTTTCATACTGACTACAATAAACCTACTTTTGCCATACCCTGTGTATGCTGGAGACACTGATTAACTTTCTTACTATTATTCTCACTTTCCCATTCTATAGATGAGTAAATTGGGAGGTAGAAATCATATCCTTCTTCCTCAATAGAGTCTATTATGTTAATTGCCCACGTTCAATTTTGCAAGTAAATGTATATCTTCATTCGGGTTATTTGATTAATTCTATTAAATTATTATAGTCATTTTTCTTTTCATAGTAACTACATTGACTGTCATTAAATTGTATTGTCTTTTTATATCTGAAAGCATAAATAACACTGAGAGGAATATGTTTTGTGTGTATTTGCATGTAAATATAAACTAAATTAAAAATCTTATAGAATATAATACTATTATCGATCTAAACTGAGTGAAAGAGCACAGACTAAGGACCGATGTTCTATCCACTAGGCCAAACAAGCTAGCATTACATTGTTGGTTTTAGCTGCTACAAATATATGGGACTTATTTTTTATTTGTTGTGATATGTATTTATCTAATAAAAAAATCCACAGAGAGCCCTATACGATTTTGCTCAGTGGATAGAGCATTGGTCTGCAGACTCAAGGGTCCCAGGTTCGATTCCGGTCAAGGGTATGTACCTTGGTTGTGGGCACATCTCCAGTAGGGAGTGTGCAGGAGGCAGCTGATTGATATTTCTCACTCATCGATGTTTCTAACTCTCTATTCCTCTCCCTTCCTCTCTGTAAAAAAATCAAGAAAATATATGTTAAAAAATCCATAGAGAAATAAATTATACTAAAAATCTTGAAGTGTGTTTACCTTTTATATTTAAAGTTGATCATATATTAAATAACTAATTGAATTAAATATTGTTATCTTTGTTAGATTTTTTTAAAAAATGAAAACAAGTATACTGCAACATATTACATCAGACCATATTAAATGTTTAAGGTAACTTTATCAATATTAACACTTAAAACTTTGTTAAGTATTCTTATGTTTTAAGAATAAATATTTTCTTAAGAAATATAACAAAGGGAAGGAGGAAGGGGACTGGGTAGAAAAGGTGGAGGGATTAAGAAATGACAGACAACAATATGGAGATTACCAGGGGGAAATGGGGGTGGGGGTAGGCAAGAGACTATAAAGAGGGTTAAATGGTGATGGAAATAGACATAATTTCTCTCTGAGAGGAAAGGAGGGGATGGGTGGTGGGTTGGAAAAGATCAACCAAAGAACTTGTATGCATATATGCATAACCCATGGACACAGACAATAGTGTGGCAAAGGCGTGGGGTGGGGTGGGGGGTGAAGGTGGGCTAGAAGGGGTCAATGGGGGGAAGAGGGCATATGTAATACTTCAACAAAAAATATTTTTTTAAAGAATCCTTATCTTTTAGAGATTTATATTGAGAAATTTACAGATAAAATTAAATAATGTCTGGGGTTTGCTTCAAAATAAACCAGGAGGAGTAGGTAAAGGTAGAGATGAAATGAGATTGGCCATGAGTTTATAGTTACATAACTAGATAACAGAGACATGTGGCTTCACCACTGTAACATCTCTACTTCTGTATTTATTTGAAATTTTCTTTAGTCAAAAATATTTTTTGAAAGTAACAAAAGTAAATAAAAAAGAGATATAACTTGAGGTGGTAAACACGCAATATACCATATAGATAATGTATTATAAAATTGTCCCCTTAAACCTATATGATTTTATTAACCAATGTAAACAAATACATTCAATTAAAAAAAATATATGCCCAGCTGGTGTTGCTCAGTGGTTGAGAGTCCACCCAGGAACCAGGAGGTCACTGTTTGACTCCCAATCAGGGTCCATGACCCAGGTTTCAGGCTCCATCCCCACACAGTGGCATGCAGGAGGCAGCCAATAAATAATTCTCTCTCATCATTGATGTTTTTCTCTTTCTTTCCCTCTCCCTTCTTCTTTCTGAAATCAATAAAACACATATTAAAGAAAAAAAAGAAATATAATAACTCTACATAAGCATGCAAGGCATTAGTAAAATAGAGATTGATAATAAAAGAAAATAAAGCATAGTGTTCTCAGAATGAAAGGAAGGGAACATTCTTTTGAGAAGTATTAAATTGATTTCTGTGGGGTCTGTTGTTATATCCCAAGAAAACAGAAACACCAATCAGAAAGGATATATGCACCCCTATGTTCATAGCAGCACAATTTACCATAGCTAAGATCTGGAAACAGCCTAAGTGCCCATCAGCAGATGAATGGATTAGAAAACTGTGGTACATCTACACGATGGAATACTATGCTACTGTAAAAAAGAAGGAACTCTTACCATTTGCAACAGCATGGATGGAACTGGAGAACATTATGCTAGGTGAGTAAACTAGTCAATGAAAGAAAAATATCACATGATCTCACTCATTTATGGATAATTAAGACCATCATAAACTGATGAACAAAAATAGATACAGAGGCAGAGCAACATTGAACAGACTGTCAAACTGCAGCGGGAAGGCCGGGGAGGGTTCTGGGGGTGAGTAAGAGATCAACTGAAGGACTTGTATGCATGCATATAAGCATAACCAATGGACACAAGACACTGGGGAGTATGGGAGGATAGGGGAAGGTCAAGGGGAGAAAAAAAAGCAGACATATATAATACTCTTTGTAATACTTAAAGCAATAAAAATATTTAAAAAAAGAAAAAATTGATTAATATAGATTTGAAAGATATCTAGAGAGATATTTCATAACACTCTAAAACTGATTTTTTTTTCCAGAATGGACTCTATATCATGGTTGAGAAAGTTTGATTATTTTTTTCTTCTATTAGAAAACATAAATACAAATGTACATTAAAATTTTAAAAGAGCATAGTTTTTAGGATCTTGTCAAATAAGAAACATTCAAACCTGTGAAGAATTTTTGTGAGTTTATTTGAGCTAAAACTGTCGACAATTGCTGGGAAGCAAAATCTCAACGGATTGAGATATTGCTCTGGACAATGGCCATTTTGCACCTTATTTTACACATTACAATTAAAAGAGGATACATAAGTGGTTACATGAAATCCATTGGTGATATATTAGGGAGGCAGGAGAAATAAAAATAGGGAAGCCTCTGGGTATGGATAAAAAGTAAAATGATAGATACATACTTCTTTTACTTAGGTGGGTGCAGGATAGTTAACAGTCAACAATGAGCTCAATAACATTGGGGGGTTTGTGGTCTCTGCAGAGCAGGGCCTGTGTTTTGAGGGGTCCGGGAAAGAGAAAATTACTTTGACATTCCAAAGACATGTTATTATTGATGCAAAAAGACAGGCAGAGTCAGTTAAGGTAAAGATTGGCCTTTGTCAGGAAATATAATGGTCTAGGACATGACAATCCACCATAAACTGCTTTTAATTAAATAAGTTTTAATTTCAGACCATCTTTTGTGGTTACTTAGGTCTCTGAGTTTGCAAGGCAGCCATGCAGGCCTTCCCTGAGTTAGTCAGGTTAACATGTGGCCCCTTTTCAACCACAATCTTAGTAAACCAGCGTATTATGAAAGGTGTCAAAGATAATGTGAAGCCACAATACAAATATGAGAAAGTTTTTTAAAATATCAGTTAGATTAAATATTTGAAGAAAAAACTTTTTATAATTAATGACAATTTATAAATGTAGAAGAAATGTTTGAGTTGAAAGATGACTAGAAAAGTTACAGAAGAATCATCAGTGGATATATAAAGTGAAGTAGGCAAAAGTTTGACGAGTAGTCACATATACATATTCACCAAGTATCACTGAAAAGTAGTGACATAGAGGGAAAAATTAATCTTAGAAAACTGGCATAAACTAAATTAATCACAAAATCAAAGTTAACATGCAATATTGAGACAAACCATTGTCAAGGGGCTTCTAATATAATACACTAAAAAGAACACAATACCACTTCTGTCATGTGTTGCCAAAAATGCATCACTTTAATATAATCATGAAGAAATGGTAGATACTTTATAAAATAATGGACAGAATTATCCAAAAAGAGCATAGTCAATATAGACAATGAGAGACTGTAGTTGCCCTGGGGTCAACCAATCACTGGAAACCATGACCCTGAAAGAGCACACAGGGAAAGCTGATGAATATTCTATTGAGACCCTCCCCTAAGACTTCCCCTACAATTTTCACCTGCAAGAGAGAGATACATACTCTCAGGATGGAGGACTCAGTGCATGCTCTCCCTCAGGGGAGCATGCCCAGGCCATTCTCTTTTACCTTCTTCCCTGTGAGGGACCCCACAAGACTTACAAACAGGGAAGCAATAGGCCATGGCAGCTGGTCCCAGGCTAACCCACTGAACCTGTCTCCAAGGACCCCTTTTCTCTGACTTCTCATTGAACCAAAGTAGCCCCATCTAGGGGGCTACTTCTATGCCTGTTGCTTCTTCTATGCCTTTCCTCATTTCACTGTCCTAAGTATATTTTTTCTGAAGCCAATAAATTCTTGCCTCTTGATTGAAATCGTTCCCTCATGAAGTCAAGAACCGAAGTCTCATGGTCTCAACACCATGAGGACATTACTGGGACAACTGGGAAATATTCTAAAAGATGTCAGCAAAATAGATCATCATCTTAGGTTAATGTTAATGTCCTTATTTTGGAAATTACTATATGATAATGTAAGCAAATGTCTCTGTTCTTAAAAATTACAAATGTACATATTTAGGGGGATAAGGACCAAATGACTTCAAGTTCTACTAAAGTAATGCTAAAATAATGTAATTTTGGTTCCATAATTGATTGAGATTGATTTGTGGAAAATTTGGTATCTAATTTGGTATTGGTTACCCCTAAGAAATATTGTATTTGCTTCTCCTGGAGATAATATAACTTTTGGCCCTGGCCGGTTTGGCTCATCAGATGGAGCATCGGCCTGCGGACTCAGGAGTCCCAGGTTCGATTCCGATCAAGGGCATGTACCTTGGTTGCAGGAACAAGTGTGCAGGAGGCAGCTGATAGGTGTTTCTCTCTCATCGATGTTTCTGACTCTCCCTCTCCCTTCCTCTCTGTGGAAAATCAATAAAATATATTAAAAAATATATATCACTTCTGTTCTGTTCTCTTTAAATTTCTATGACACAATCCAAAATAATTACTTTGAGTTTTTTCATCTACCTCTGGCAATACTAATCAATTTCCATTAGGCCCATCCTGCATTTTCCTAATGAAATTAAGCCTTTAGCATTAATTAAATTGCAAGTATCAATTTTGTCAATTTTTCATGTCCTGTTTAGGAACTTTTTTAAGGACATGAAGATACACTATGGTATTTCCTTACAGAATATGTTCAATATTTTATATTTAGTTATATTATACAAGAGGCCCAGTGCACAAAATTTGTGCCACTTGGGGGGTAGGGAGGCTGGTGTTCCTCAGTCCGGCCTGTGCCCTCTACGTCTGGGACCCCTCGGGGGATGACCACCTGCTGGCTTAGGTCTCCTTCTCAGGGGGGGTTGGGCCTAAGCTGGCAATCAGACATCCCTATAGCAACCCGGCAGCACTTGGGGGATGTACACTTGCCAGCGGGGAGTAGACCTAAGCTGCAGTCAAACATCCTTAGCACTGCTGAGGAGGCAAGAGAGGCTCCCACCACCACTGCTGTACTGGCAGCCATAAACCTGGCTTGTTATTGAGCAGAGCTCCCCCATGTGGGAGCGCACTGACCACCAGAGGGCAGCTCCTGCATTGAGGGTCTGCCTCCTGGTGGTCAGTGTGTATCATAGTGTCCAGTCATTCCCAGTTGTTCTGTTGTTAGGGCCAATTTGCATATTACCGTTTTATTATACAGGAGTGACTGGCAAGCCTAGGTGAGGGGCTGATGGCTATTTGCAGGTTGGCCACAGCCCCTTCAGGGTGGGGGTCCCCGCTGGAGTGTCTGGGCAGAAGCCACCTGATTCTCCGATCATGGCTGGGGGGCAGGGCAAAGGTGGCCCCAGCTCTTAGCTCCACCCTGGGTTTCCAATCACTGTCAGTGGCAGGGGACTTCTTCCTGCTTTCCCTTTTGCCTCCCTGCATTGTGCCTACATATGTAAATTAACCGCCATCTTGTTGGCAGTTAACTGCCAATCTTAGTTGGCAGTTAATTTGCATATAGCCCTGATTAGCCAATGAAAAGTTAGCGTTGTAGGCCAATTACCATTTTTCTCTTTTATTAGTGTAGATTACTCTTTGATTGGTTGAACGACAACTAGATGACTGGACACTTAGCATATTAGGATTTTATTGTATAGGGTATTTCAATTTAATATATTTTGTTGGTCAAGAATGAGAGGGGTCTAAGTTTTTATAATACTTTCTAGTTTACAAATTAGCCCGCCACCAATTCATTGATACTGTAGAAGACTTATGATTTCTGGCTCAAGGACAAAGTCTGTTATTCACAGCAAAAGCAGTATCCATAATACCAGAATTTGTGTAAATTCCACAAGTAACCATTTCTACAATGTTACATGGAGAGGGACAGATGAAACCTGAACAAAGAGATGGTTTTATTACAGAAGAGAAACCTTGAGCTTAATGATCCTCACTTTTTAATAATGTTCAGTGAACGTGCATGCCATTCCTGCAGAAAGAATGGCATGCATCTCTATCTCTCTTCTCCAAGACTGTAATCAAAACTACTGTGTGTTCTGGAAAGAGTTGCCCATGATCTCTATCTTCCAAAGTTGTTTGTGATACAAACATCTTTGAGAAGATACCCTGGAGCAAAGACAATCAGTTATTCTTCTCATAAGTCAGGCAGAAACATGAAAGACTTATAACAAATTTTATCCTATCAATATCCATCTCAAATTTCTTTCCTGGCTTCTGGTGAATTTTTCTGAGTACGCCATTTTGTTGGTGCCTCTGATTAATCTGATGAATATTGACTGTCACAAAAATTCATTCAATTTGTCTCATTCAGGATTAATTTAAGTCTCTATCATTGGAATCACAAGCAGAAGGACGAGTCTCAACAATGTCGACTAAAACACCATGCCAAACCAGTGCCACAAATCCCATAAATCATCAGGGTCTACACCAGAAATCCAAGTGGATTTCTCTATAAGTCTCTAATTTGAGGCATTAATGTAAATATAGATTTTTTTGAATTTACAATTGTGCAAAAGCAATATGCATTTAGTAGAAACCATACTTTGAATTTTTAAACGTGTCCTTTTCCTATGCTAACACTATGCTGTAAGACACTATCTCATGATGCTGGGCAATAGCAGCAAGCCATAGCTTCCATCAGTCACATAATCATGAGAGTCCATAACTGATAATACACAATATATTCATTGTGTCAGATGACTTTGTCCAGCTTTAGGCTAATATAAGTGTTCTGAGGACACTTAAGGTAGACTAGGCTAGTCTTTATAAATGAATCTAGTGCCTGTGTTTTGTCCTCTGTGTGTGTGTGTGTGTGTGTGTGTGTGTGTGTGTGTGTGCGTGATTGTATTTTGGAGCAATTACCTGGGAACACTTAATTCAACCTCAGTTTTTTTGTCCACACTATCAACAGAGTAGCAAAAATCTGTTCAATGGTATGATAGAGCAATATTTATGAAAATAGGAGTTGGGAAGACATCCAGCTTTTTCACAGATAATTTCTAAAGGAAGTTAAAGAGATCAGGGTATACTTTGCTGTTTCTGATAGGCTCTCTGGTGAAGTTAAAGTTTAAGACAAATAGAAGAGGTCAGAGATGTCTGACAGTGAATCATAGAGTCAGCAAAAAGTTTAAAAAAAGAGTAAAGTTTAAATAATGTGTACTGACAGATGCTCTCTCTCTACTAACACAAATAAGTTTATACTACTCCAATAGCTACAATTTCACCTTCATTCCAACCACACCACACTTGTGTTCTGAAAGATAAGATGTGAGATGAATAAAGGTAATTTTATAAAATTTAAAAATATAGTTCTACCCAGTGTGATTCAGTTGGTTGAGCATCGGCCTATGAACTAGAAGGTCATAATTCAATTCCCGGGTACATGCTGGGTTGTGGGCTTGATCCCCAGTATGGGGTATGCAGGAGGCAGCCAATCAATGATTCTTTCTCATCATTGATGTTTCTATGTCTCTCTTCCTCTTCCTTCCTCTCTGAAATAAGTAAAAACATTTTTTTAAAGAGAAGTGGTTTTCAAGATGCTATGCAAAGTAGCATCTCAGATGAGTTTATAAATCACTGTATATCACTAGTTTCCAAATGCAAAACAGTAATATTTTCTTATGTGTGGAAAAAATTTGTAAAAGAGCACTATGTGCTAAATTTTCATCAAAATAAATATACTTATTTTAAGACATAATGAAGTTGTTCCTTCTATAGCTTTCAAAAATAAAAGTACTCCATTAAGGAAATAATGGTAATAATAGTTTATTTCATTAAATTTTCTAATGAGTATTTTTATAACTCACAAATAAACTATTTCTCTTTAATGTACACATCATGCCTCATCCCACTAAAGAATATGGGATAGAAGTTTGAGGATTTCATTTGCATTTGCCAATGCTTTTAATACACTGACGTTTCACAAATCAAGGCATAACATTTGGAATATTTTAGCTCAGATAGGTATTGTTTTATTAACTACTCTCTTTCTGCCTTAATTCTTCTTTAACTATATTTGTTCTCCTGTCCTAATTTGAAGATGATTCTCATTGTGTCACTGGTTATAGCTCTTCCTTAAGACAGTTCTTAAAAGGTAGAATATATAGGAGTCTCATAGGTAGTTGTTTGATAAGAAAAAAAAAAAGACTAAAGCAGTAGATTTTCTTTGTCATTTACAAAAGGCAAAAGTATGCTGAAATATTTTCTTTGAGTGTTTCCTGACATGCTGTGCTGTCATGCTAATGTGTTTGTTCTAAGAGTCTCTCATACTTACTTCATTAGTTAAATGATCATCCAATTGTTCTGTGTGACATATTAATGAAATCAGTTGAATCCAGGACAAAAACAATACTGATTCAAATGCATTACTCTATTATCTTTAATGAGGTTGGTACACTGGCCTCTTGTAATCAAACAATAATTAAATAATAATCCAAATGTTGTCCAAACTGTCATTTGACCTATTTGTATTTTCTGGTTACTTTTTCTTCCTTTCTCCTTGGCCATTGTTTATAAAGATTTCATTTTGGTATAGCCTCTTCAACCCCAGCAGTTTTAGTAATTTTCATTTTCAAAGTGGGAGGCATAATTAATTGAAGAAAATTTTCCGGATACCTATGAACATTTTTCCCAGGTTAAATCAATTGTTCTGACTCTCACATTGATGAAGTGTGAAGAATGAATACATTGATTACTTAATGGGCTCTCAGCTTTCAAATATTTTATTCAGGCCAGAAGTTTCAGACTTTTACTTTTCTAATGTAGGTCAATCTCTTAATATTGTAATTCATTTATTTAGAAATGGATTGTAATCCTTGCACAAAGCATATATATTTGGGCCTTAGTTATAAAATTTTCCCTGCAAGATTTTGCTAGCAAAATTAAGCCAAGCTGAATCATGGATAACATAAATGAGTATAAGATCAGCAAGGGCAGAAGCAATCTTCATAATGGACTGGAAGTTATAGCCCATGAGAGATGAGATGGCCAGAAAATGAACTAAAGTTGAAAGCTGATACAAAGGTACCCCATGTGAGCCCAAATGGCTTAGTGGATAATGTTCTCATTAAACATTACTTCCAACTTTCTGGTTGACTGGAAGTATAAGAAAAATAAAAGAACATGCATTTCAATGTTTATCAAGTAGTTTCAACAAAAATTTTCACTTGATTGCAAAGTGAAATAAAGTAAATTTGAACTTATTTTATCTAAAGTAAAACAGTATATTATGTGAGGAAACACTTTCTTCTATTGAAATAGTAGCATGATTTAGAAAAATTTGATTTTATAATTTTTTTAGAAAAATAGATATTAGAAAAAGATTTCTGGGACACTTTAAATGAATGTTTATAATAATGGGCAATGATATATTTTTTCAATTAATTGCATAGCAGTGATTTAATCAATTTATTGATAGACAACTATGATTTTGGTATAAGATATTTTTATTCAGTAAATGATGCTTCTGAATCCCTTAAAATATTCAGAATTAAGGAGTAGCTAGTATTTTATTTCAATAATTACAATCTATTTTTAAATATAGAAAAGTTTGAGAAGTAACTTCAAACTTTGATTCACACTTAATTCTACTAAATGGTCCATGATATCCTTTGAGCTATAACCTGAGGGACAGACTCATAGGTCAGCCTACCAAATTCAACAATTTCTATAATAATGATAAATAAGCTTTCATATTGTTTGGCCACTAATATTTTGGGATTGTTATTACTACAGCTAAGATTAACTTTATTTTAATATTACAGTGCCATATTATATTCTGTCTCACACATTGAAAATGGTGAAGCTCATATACTTATCAAATTTCCAATTTGATAAGCCCCCTGTCTCCAGTTTAGGCTTATCAAATCAATGGTTAACTACTCAAGGTAGTTAAAAAACTGCCCCTTTCAACCTCACCGGGGCCGTCCCAACCTCACTGGGGCCGTTTCAACCTCACCAGGCTGTCCCGACCTCACGAGACAGCCCCAGTGAGGTTGAAACGGCCCCAGTGAGGTCAAGACGGCCCCGGTTGATGTAGGGATAGCCCCAGTGAGGTAGGGACAGCCCTGGTGAGGATGAAATGGCCCCGGTGAGGTTGGGACGGCTCCAGTGAGGTTGGGACAGATAATGGGGACCAGTATAGACTGACTAACAGGGGTAGATGCAGAGGCAGAGCAGCATTGAACAGACTGTCAAACTACAGTGGGAACCCTGGGGAGGGTTTGGGGAGGGGGTTAAGAGATCAACCGAAGGACTTATATGCATGCATATAAGAATATCAAATGGACACAAGACACTAGGCGGTAGAGGCCGGGGGATGTCAAGGGGCGGGGGGGGGGGACATATGGAATACTCTTTGTAATACTTAAAGAAATAGAAATTATTATAAAAAAAAAAAACACCAAAAAGACTGCCCCTTAACAAAAAGAAACTGAAAGAAAAGGTGGGAAGAAACTTCAGGTTTGGTACAAATCTACTACCAATGAAAAGAGAAGGTTGAGGGAGGAGCATTGGGTGAAGTCTACAGAGAAATTCTAAGAAAGCTGATGGGTGTCCTGAAGTCAAAGTTGCTCATTGGAGAAGTCCCGCCTCCTGCAAGAATGGGGCTGAATTAGTACCGCACCCTGCCCATGGGATCAGCTGTGGGAAGCATGGCCTCTCACAAACACTGGGGTGGATCCAGAAGGAAAAACAGCCAGAGCCATCAGTCCACCATCCC
>NW_006294761.1:11221-12007 GCF_000327345.1 Myotis davidii | reverse complement strand
CATACACATCTTATTCCCCCTCTTTCCATGGAGGAGAGAGAAGTTGAACACCACTTCTGGCTTCACACTGTCATCTCAACTCACTCTTCTGTAGGAGGGGAGGAATGACTTAGCTGGGTGTTGAATTTAGAAGGAACTGAATGTGCCCAACTCAATGCCATCAGGCTTTTGTCTACTTGCTAAAATAGCCAACTGTCTCTATAAGGAAGGCTGTGATTGTCCACATGTGCCATTGACTAGTTAAGCATTTTTTATTTAGGAAAGAAGTACTAGTCCATTTTATTAGTAATAAAACTATTTTTAAAATAAAATAAAAATCTACCCCAAAAGCCTTTCCTTTTGTAAGCTGAAATGTATTGAAGTGATTTGATTAAAAATATTTACATAGTGTACAATTCTATGATTTACCATTTACATTTTGTATAGTGTGTTCACCACTGCCGGGGTCCAGCCCCAGCAGGTCCAGGGGTCCCCAAATGTGTGGACAGAGTCGGCGAAGGAGGAATGACATGGAGACAGCGTTCAGTTGATCAGCAGCCTTGCCAGGATCTCTAGCCACAATCTCTAGCCAAGTTCTGTGTCCATGTTCTCTTGCTAGGTTCTCCAGCCACGTTCTCCAGGTTCTCCAGCCAGGTTCTGTAGCCATGTTCTCTCGCTAGGTTCTCCGGCCAGGTTCAGTCGCCAGGTTCTGTAGCCGGCTTCTGCAGCCAGGTTCTGTCTAGGTTCTCCAACCAAGTTCTGTAACCAGGTTCTGTCCAGCATCTTTTGCCATGTTCTGTCTCTAGG
>NW_006294761.1:6608-9369 GCF_000327345.1 Myotis davidii | reverse complement strand
TGCTAGATGAAGTAGAAAATTTGTTCTCATATGTGTGTCAGCATTCCTTCCCATTTTATTGATTCTACTTAGGAAAACCAAAATTTTAAAAAATTAATCTTGACCTGTGTTCTAAAATCTTTCCTAGAACTGAATATACTATTTTAATAGAATCTGATCAACTTAATATGTATGATATCATTGAGTTCTTTGTTCTAGCTGTGTATGTGTACTACATAATCAGATTACATTAGATCTGGCAATATCTTGGTAATGTTAAAGGGTCTTTACTGAATTTTAATCATCTAAGAGTCACCTCTGTGGGGAAACTGCTCCATTATTTTAGAAGTGGTAAGGAAATGATTCTGAATAGATTATTTACAGGATGTGTGAGGTATGTGAAAATTATCAGAAATTGAACCTTTGTTAGAAACAGTTTCTAATGGTTCAAAATTGAAGAACAAGAGTGTAATGCCACTAACAATAATCTGTCAAAGAAAAAAAAAGATCATTGAAAAATGACAATGGAAATTTGTTCAATAATCTACATAGATTCCAGTATGCCATTCCATATGGGGGAGACGGAACTCTTTTAAAAAATGACTAAAATCATTATACATACATTAGTCTAAACCCACGGAATATTTAACATCAAGAGTGAACCAGAAAGTAACCATGGACCTTGAATGATTATGACATGTCTATTTAGGCTCATCACTGGTTAGAAATGCATATCATTCTGGTAATATTGATAATAGGGAGGGTATACATGGGGGAGGGCAGGAAGTATATAGGAAATCTCTGTAATGCCCTTTTAATTTGGAAACCTAAAACCTTCCTCTAAGAAAATAAAGTCCTGAAAAAATGACTGAAAATCTTATAGATCAAACTCAAAATTCTCTCACAGTGGTTCTCTAAAGGCTATTTGTGATTTCCTAATGATACTATTTCTATAAATGGTAAGGAAATTAAAATGAACATATTTATCTACACTTTACAACTTTGATCATTAAGCAAATCATGACAGTAAAGGAGACAGAGATGTCTAAGAATGACCTGTGTTGGGGGAATTTAATTAAAAGCAAAATCTTCTCCCAACCAAGAAAACCTCTCCAAAAAGATAATAGACAAAGAAAACTGTTTTTTGTTTGTTTGTTTGTTTTATGGAAAAAGTATTAAACTAGAATGTGATGCACATCACAGTAAATCCACTTAGAGATTGCAAACACAGGGAGAAATCCCTCCTTTTTATATAGCCAAGAGATGGAACCCTTTACACATATGTTCTCAAGATAAACAACAGCTAGTCCTCAAGAGGACATGATAACACCATTTATCACAGAGATTCATCTTAGTTTCACCTAGTAAAAGGGATTACCCTCTCTGTTAGCCAATTGGCTTTGTCTAGACAAAATTCTTGTGTTTTTAGGAGAGAGGATAGCTTTGTAATCTGGAGCAAAGTGCCCAGTGAAATTAAGGCCTATCTTCTTGGAGAGACTAGTAGGTAGGTGTGCTATCTTCCTTGATGTTAACATTGGAATGAGATGGTTACTGAGGCTTTGATAAAAAATATTGCTGGGTCATAAAACTAAGAAAAGGCCTATGTAGTTTTCAAAAGGATGTATAGGTATATCTTCTTTTTATTGCACTTCATGGGTATTGTGTTTTTTATAAATTGAAGTTAAAATTGTCTACTAGCAATAAGATTACAACTTGCTGAAAGCTCAAATGATGGTTAGCAATTTTTAGTAATTAAGTAATTTTTATTAGGATCTGTATATTTAGACATAGTGATATTGTACCTGTAATAGACTAAAGTATAATACAAACACAACTTTTATATGCACTGGAAAACAAAAAAATTGTATTATTCATTTTATTGTGATATTTGCTTTATTGTTGTGGTCTGGAGCCCAACTTCCTCTAAGGTATACCTGTATACATGTTTTAAAGAGAGGATAAAGGAGGAAGTAAATGCAATTACAAATTCTAATTTCCTCCCTTCCTTTCAACAGGAAGAATTAAGTTTTTAATTTGTATTTGTCCTTACATTTGAAATATAATATTGCATGAGATTATATCAACTCACAGTTTCTATTTGCTCTGGTTGGAATTCTGTTTAAAAATAATTCATTGATTTACTAATAAAATTGTTCCACATACTTTCATCCCTGCATAAATGAATATAATTCATTTGTTTGTGTTATGAACATTACTCAGGTTGTCTCCACTGCATTTGCTTACCTTTCCCAAACTTTTCTTTTCTTTTTTGTTCATAGACTATTCTCTAGTATATAAAGAAATTTCTCTCACTGAAATAAGCCCTTGGAGTTTGTGTCATAGAAACTTTAGAATCATATAGAAGCAAAACAAATGAAACAATGATAATTTATTGAAATGATAATATAATTTCAAATCATTCTTTCCAGGGAAATTAGCAATTATTCTAGTTAGCTGATGACACGCAGATATTTCAATGTGTCATAATTCAGTATCAGTGGCTTTGATCATGTTTTTATTTCTGAAACCAGTGGCCCAGTGCACAAAATTCATGCACATTAAAAGGGGATTAATTAGAGGAAATATTTTAATATTGATATTTGCCCTTTCTCTATAATAAAAGTGTCAGAGATGAAAGAAAATTAGTAAAATGTATATGAAAATCTTCCTCCTGCCAGAGTCTGGGGCGCACCAAGGGACCCAGAGTTAAGTCCTCGCCCACTCATGTGCACTTCAAAATCACAAGAGACACGGACCCAGCCACCCTCTCCCCCATCCTGGG
>NW_006294761.1:3766-5137 GCF_000327345.1 Myotis davidii | reverse complement strand
CAACCTTGGCTCCCTCCATCGCTGGGGCAACCAAGCCTCCTCTTCTCAGCTGCCTGGCTGCCTGCTGCCATCTTGGCTGACAGTTAATTTGCATATCTCGCTGATTAGCCAATGAAAAGGGTAGCGGTGGTACGCCAATTACCATGTTTCTCTCTTATTAGTATAGATTGTTCCCTACTATAGTGTACTGAGAACTTAGGTCAAAATATTTTTCTATATAAATTCTAACAAATCCTTTCTCCTTGATTTCAAAAAAGTTGTTCCTAGAGCTACTCAGCATTTACAACTTGTTGTCCATCTAAAGAAATATTAAATAATTAATAGAATAAATTATATTATTTATGACCCATCACACTAATACAATTTTTACAATCTGAGAGATTTGGAGCATAAGCAGTTCTCTTTATAATAAATTCAAAACTTAGTACTGTAGGATGTATGGGTTATTTGAGGATGAAATACTGCAATATACACCTCATCAGAAGCAATAAAAGAAAGGCAAGGGAAAGATTCACAAAATAAATGTAGCACCTTTACAGTTGCAGGGAGATTATCTCTCACTAAAGAGATTCACAATGAGATTTTGGCTACTTGAATGATTTGCTTGAATAAACTCAAAACCACCTTTAGGCCTCTCTGTGGTTGGCATAAGTAAAAAGTAGGGATAAAATGAGCCCTTCAAGCTAGCTGAGAAATTTATTCCATCAAGCAAGTTAGAAATTTAGTGTTTAAGTGAAAATTAAGAACTAAGTGATAGTTCCTAACTTTTTAAAAATATTAAAGAAAAAATAAATTTAAAATTAATTAAGCAAATATGTTCTCCCGTTGCAGTGGGCTTTCTTATTATTTGTTGATAGTTTCTTTTGCTGTTCAGAAGCTTTTTATTTAGATGTAGTCCCATTTCTTTATTTTCTCCTTCGTTTTCTTTGCCCTAGGAGATGTATCCATAAACATATTGCTATGTGAGATGTCTGAGGTTTTACTGCCTGTGGATTCTCTAAGATTTTTATGGTTTCATGCCTTACATTTAAGTCTTTTATCCACCTTGAGTTTATTCTTGTGTATGGTGTAAGTTAGTGGTCCAGTTTCATCTTTTTGCATGTGTCTGTCCAGTTTTCCCAACACAATTTTTTGAAGAGACTGTCTTGACTCCATTGTATGCTCTTGCCTCCTTTGTCAAATATTAATTGACCATAATGGTGTGGGTCAATTTCTGGGGTCTCTCTTCTATTCCATTGATCTATATGCCTTTTCTTGTCTCAGTAACAGGCTGTTTTGATTACCAAAGCTTTATAGTTTACTTTGATATCTGGTATTGTGATTCCTCCAACTTTGTTCTTTTTTTTTTTCATGATTGCTGAGGCTATTTGG
>NW_006294761.1:2883-3425 GCF_000327345.1 Myotis davidii | reverse complement strand
ACACCATTTATTGAAGAGACTGTCTTGACTCCATTGTATGTTCATGCCTCCTTTGTCGGATATTAATTGAGCATAGTGGCTTGGGTGGATTTCTGGGTTCTCTATTCTATTCCTTTGATTTATATGTCTGTTCTTGTGCCAGTACCAGGCAGCTTTGAGAACAGTGGCTTTGTAATACAGCTTGACATCTGATATTGAGATCCCTCCTACATTGTTCTTCTTTCTCAGGATTGCTGCAGCTATTTGGGTTTTTTTTTTAAATTCAAGATGAATTTTTGGAGAGCTACTTCTATGTCTGTGAAATATGCCTTTGGTATTGTAATGAAAAGTGCATTGAATCTATAAGCTGCTTTGGGTAGTATGGACTTTTTAATGATGCTGATTATACCAATCCATGAACAAGGTATATTCTTCCATCTGTTTATGTCTCCTCTATCTCCTTTTTCAGTACCTGTAGTTTTCCACCTATAGGTCTTTTACCTCCTTAGTTAAGTTTATTCCTAGTTATCTTACTTTTTTTTGGTGCGATATAATGGGATTGC
>NW_006294761.1:1521-2634 GCF_000327345.1 Myotis davidii | reverse complement strand
AACAACAAAAACAGATCCAGAGACAGGGAAGCATTGATCAGACCATCGAACTTCAGAGGGAAGGTAGGAGAGGGTTTAGGTAAGGGGGACAGATCAACCAAAGGACTTGTATGCATGCATACAAGCCTAACCAAAGGACACACACACCAGGGGGGTGAGGGCATTAGTGGGAGTTGAGGGGGACAACAGAGGGATAAGGACACATATGTAATACCTTAATCAATAGAGAAAAAATATTCATTAATCAATTGAGTAGTACCAACTTCAAAATTGACTATAATGAAAATTAAGTTCCTTTATATTGAGTTCAATTAATTATCAGTATTTAGCACACCAGGGAGTCACTGTACTTTTATTATTCCCCTCTTTTATTCCTTCCTTTTCCTGGGTAAGTCTCTTCCCAAGAGAATATCGTTGTGTCTTTTTGTTGTTGTTGCTGGTTTTTTTTTTTTTGTTTTTTTTTTTTAGAACTGAATTAGAAGGATGTAAGGGGATATTTCTCTTCTTTGTTTCAAGTTGAACTGGTAATTTTTGTTGCCTATGATTTGGTTTGTAGTGGTTTTTACATGACTAATGCTTATCATAATCCTATAATCTAAGTCACTGCTTCTCTACACACTCAAGCCTATATGAGTTTACCTCAACTCATACTTCAGAAGTACTCATTCATGGTTTTTATGGGCTATTAATTTAATTTTATTCTTTCCTATGTATGACTTTTAATGTCAATGGTTTCCCTAATCTGCACTTTTATCCATATTTATTTGAATGAAAAAAATCATTTACATATCATATAAGTAGAAATAAAGATTGATATAACATAATAGAGCTGAATAATATAAAACCTGATAGGTTCCAGTGCTAACAAAAATCATTTGGAGAAATATAGAAAGAAATTAGAGAGAGAAAGATTTTTATATGTTATAATTTTTAAGTAGTATTATCCTATCTAAAAAATCCTATCTAATAAAAGAGAAACATGGTAATTAGCATACGACCGCTACCCTTCCCATTGGCTAATCAGCGAGATATGCAAATTAACTGCCAGCCATGATGGCAGCTGGCAGCCAGGCAGCTTGAAACTAACATGAGGCTTGCTTGCTTCAGTGACGG
>NW_006294761.1:0-327 GCF_000327345.1 Myotis davidii | reverse complement strand
TAGCAGGCCTAAGCCAGCAGGTCATTATCTCCCGAGGGGTCCCAGACTGCGAGAGGGCACAGGCAGGGCTGAGGGACCCTCCCTCCCCCCCAAGTGCACAAAGTTTTGTGTACCGGGCCTCTAGTATTTTAATAAAAAGTAAAATTTTATTTTTCCAATGCATAATAACCTTTCTCAAAGTCATATATTGTAAATATGAATTTACAGTAACAATTATATAAAACTGCATTGCCCTGGCTCATCTATTGCCCATAAAATTGCAATAGCTTTTCTCTCCCACGTGTTTCTCTCCAGTAAGTCATAAATGTCCAGTAGTTCTGGCTACAA
>NW_006294760.1:1084955-1086537 GCF_000327345.1 Myotis davidii | reverse complement strand
CTCCGCTACTGGACCAGGTCTGCAAGGACAGTGAAGCTGACTGCTCCACAGGATCCTAGCAAGGGTAGTTTAAACAACAAAAACAGCGATAGGAAAAAGTGCTCCTGGTCTACTATGAAGTGAAACAATATTATTTCACTCTAATATTTCCCCAGATACGTGAGGAGCCTCTTTCTACACTCTCATGTAACTGTCGGGCTGTGGCAGAGGGAGTTTAAAAAACAAAAACAGCGATAGGAAAAAGTGCTCCTGGTCTACTATGAAGTGAAACAATATTATTTCACTCTAATATTTCCCCAGATACGTGAGGAGCCTCTTTCTACTCTCTCATGTAACTGTAGGGAAGAGTGGAGGCCCGGATTCCTCTGTCATGGGGCTAAGGCACCCTTAGGGGCCATGGGAGGGCCTGGTAGGGTCCCCAGATTTGAGTCTAGGTTCTGGGCACTGCCAGGTTGTCTCGGGTTTGTGGATGTAGAGACCATCAAGACCAGTTCTCACCTGAGTCCGGCCCTGGATGGTGTCTGTGGCCTGATGCACCTTCCCTGGGTCGAGGAAGGTCGAGTAGTTGAACCCGTTGACAAGTCCTTCCGTGATGTGCCGCTTGGAGATCTACAAAGACAGAGCCCGGTACCGGGCCAGGAGGCTTCAGAAAACTTCCACCCCAATCTGCGGCTCTACCCCATGGCAGGCCTGGCAAACTGAGACCGTCTGTTAGGACACAGTGGGGGTGTTCTGGCAGCCTGCTGACCTAGCAGCAGAGGTGGATCATGTCACGGTCAACAACCCTGAAAGGCTGTGTCCCTGAAGAAGACTGCGTCCTATACGGGATGATATGGAGGTGAGTAGCCACAGCTCCTGACCCAGTGGGCCTAGGGTGGTTTGCCTGCTCTGGGAGATGACAAACTGCAGAGAATAGTATCCAGGACTTTGCTCCCTCCCATTTTTGGACAAACCAACCAGTCAAGTGTGATGGTGAGTGAGGCTTAGAGAAGGTCTACAAGGACAGTGGAGCTGACTGCTCTACAGGAGACCTGGGGCGGTAGTTGCAACAACAAAACAACAAAATCCAAATGTGCTCCTGGCTTACTGTGAGTTAAACAACGTATTTTTTCTCTAAAATTCCCACAAATATGTGAGGAGTGTCTTTGCATTCTCTCGTGTAGCTGGTGTGGGCAGTGGAGGTCCAGATTGGTTTGTCATGGGACTGTGGATACGCTAGTGGAAAAGCCCTAAGAGGGCCCCGGGAGAGTTTGCAGAATGAAGTCTGGGTTCTCGGCAGTCCCTGGTCATCTTGGGGTCCTGCGTGTGGAGACCACCCTGGGCCAGCTCTCACCTCAGACAGATTCTGGACGGTGTCGTCAGCCTGGTTCACCTGCACTCTGACCTGGTTGTTGGTGTAGCCGGGCCCATGGAGCACCACCTCCATGATGTCCTAATTAGAGGTTTTCAAAGATAGAATGGGTACTGAGCCAGGAAGTGTCAGGAACATTCCAGCACATCTGTGTTCCTGTGTCATGGCAGACCGAGCACACTCATACAGTCTACTAGGACACACTGAGGAAGTTCCAGCAGCCAGGCTGGC
>NW_006294760.1:1078268-1084752 GCF_000327345.1 Myotis davidii | reverse complement strand
TTGAGGCCCCAGATTTGAGTCTGAGTTCTGGTCCCACCCCAGTCATCTCAGGGTCCTGGGTGTGGAGAGGCTCTCACCTCAGTTTGGCAATGGACGGATTTCCTGGTCTGGTCCACTTGTCCTCTGTACCCGTTGTTGGCATCAATGAACCTGTTAACCCGCTCCTCTACGACATCATGGCTGGAGCTCTGCAAAGACAGAGCCTGGTCACCAGCCAGCAGGCGTCAAGGGCCTGGGCATTACCGGGGGGGAGATGCCCACCACCCACTCTGCTCCCCAGATCAGGCCGAGAGGGGCATCTGCAATGAACTCCGGGCAGGGAGGGAAGGACATGACCTAGTAAGAATCCCTGATTAACAAGTGGGTAGTGGAGCTCAGTCCCCAGCACTCAGCTTCCCTTCCTGTGAACCTTGATCTGGGTCATGAACATGACACAACCTCCAGGCTTCTGACCCTACCAACCTGCTCCTGCCCAGGATGTGCATCCTTCATCCCACGCTGCCGCTCACCACACCCAACAAACACATACCCGGCATGAGGAGTGAGAAGTGTGGGCCTTCCCAGCTCGGACCCACTTCATGGCCTGGCTTGGATATTCCTTCCCTGGGAGGCCCACAGTAACCAGATGGGTCTTCCTGCCACAGGTGGATGGGAGTCCGCGGTGGGGCTCATTTGCGTTTCTGCGGCCACAGACACATATCTCACTCTGGGCTTTCTTCCGCCCAGAGCCTCGCAAGCACGGGAAACAAGACAGAGGCATAGTAGTCTCCTCACCCTCTCCACTCAAGTGAGCGGGAAAGGCAGTTGACTTTAGAATGCCGGTACCTGGTTGCCATGGATCTAATTTCTGTTAGGGCTCTGTCACGAAGGAAGTGAGGTCACCCCTTGAAGGTTCCATGACCTGGGCCTTCCTCCAATCAGAGTCACCCTAAGCCTCCTCTGGTTGGTGACCTCTCACCCTCCATACCCATGTTGTCTCCATACCTGTACACCAATAACCAACACAGCCCCCCAGCTCCCTGGGAATGTACCATGCCCCCTGCTTGGGGGAGAAGGCTGCATTCACACCTCTTCTTTCTTACTCCGTCTGTGTCTTGTCAAAACCTCTGTGCCTCTCAGGGCCAGCCCAGGCTCCCAACCTGCCAGTGAGCATGATGCTCCACACCATTTCCACAGGAAATCAGCAGGTGTCGATGCGACAGGGCCACTAACACCTGTAGACTGGTGTCCCATGAATCTGATACACAAACGTAGAGGTGGAAGATGCCGCAGCATGAAACACTAGACAAAACAGGCCTGGAGTTCAGCATGTCATCTTAGGGAAGTCACTGCTCATTTGGCCTCATTTTCAAGTCTGCATCCTTAAGGGTTTGAAATCACAGGAAATTCAGATATTGTCACTCACTGGACTAAACTGCACAGTGGTCTCTTATTAAACTTAGCATCAGACCCAGTGCCTCATGTGGGTCCATGTGGTGGGAGCTTTCACATTGGCTTCGAGTGCGTCCAGTCTCCTGGTGAGAACATCCTTGTGTGTCTGCTGAGTGCTCAGTAACCTGGCTTGTGAACAACATAGAGTCATTCTCTGGTACTTTCATTCTTTTTTGATATATAAATTTTATTGATTTTTTACAGAGAGTAAGGAAGAAGTATAGGGAGTTAGAAACATCGATGAGAGAGAAACATCGATCAGCTGCCTCTTGCACACCTCCTAACACCCAGGACCATGGGGTGGCAGCTTGTCCCCTCTCCCAGGCTGCAGCCTGGCTGGTCCCCATTCCTGTCTCATGAGTTCCTTTGTACCTAACTGGTCCCCATTCCACTCTCCCCAGTGTTGAGTGTCTGAGCCGTTAAGGTGTGATGGTATGAGGGCATGATGACCATTTGCATATTAGCTCTTTATTATATAGGCTCATACTCTACAGTATATATGTACCACATCTTCTTTATCCAATTATCTGCTGATGGACACTTACGTTGCTTCCATATCTGAAGTATTGTATATAATGTTGCAAGAAACACAGAAGCAAATATATCCTTTTGAATTAGTGTTTTGGATTTCTACAAATAACCTGAAGAGAAATTGCTGGGTCATATGCTAGTTCTAGTTTTAAGTTTTTGAGGAATTTCCATACTGTTTTCCAAAGTGGGTACACCAATTTACAATCCTACCAACAGTGCACAAGGATTCCTTTTTCTCCACATCCTCACCAATACTTGTTACTTCTTATCTTTTTTATAACAGCCATTTTGGCACTGGGAAGCGATTTTTTGTGGTTCTGAATTGTATTTCCCCCTTGATTAGTGACATAGAGCATCATCCAAAATTTAATTTTAAATGCTACTGAATAAGCAGCACTATATGTAAAATGGAAACCACTACCATTCTTATTCCTCAAGAATTAAAATAGTATTACACTAAAAATATCAATTATTTTACTTGTAAATACAGCCTTAAAAAAAAAAAAAAAGATCCAGAGTCACTGAGAAAACTTTGGAACCAGAGCCCAAAGTGAGGGCTCAGCTGGGATGTTTATATTTTGCTGGTCCAGAGAGGCCAGGGGCTGCTGCTTTGTCTCACTTCTCTGAAGAATGAGGCTGGATACACTTTCTCCCTCAGATCAGGAGCCACCAAGAGCACTTTGGAACCAGAGCCCAAAGTGAGGGCTCAGCTGGGATTTTTACATTTTGCTGGTCATCAATGCATATCCCACAGCAGCCTCAACTATCACCTCGATCCCACAAACCTTCATATCGTCCTACACACAACATTACCTCCTCACCATTTGTCTCTTTCTGTTTTACCTTTAGTTCAGAGCACGCAGCACATCCTGACTTCAGGTTATGCATGTGCTGGCTGGTTTGACTCTTTCATGCAAACATGCCATATGACACGCTCTTTGGGTTGAGCACGTGCTTCTAGTGCCTGATCCATAGGAGGCGCTCAATACATACCTGATAAAGGAGCTAGTGAATGAATTCCTCTTAACCCAGTCTACAAATCTGATGAGATCCCAATCAAAATTCCAAAGAAATTTGATCAGATGATTCAAAATTCATACATACTAAAATTTAGAATACGTGTATTTTTGAAACTAATTTTATTTGTAGGAAATGACTCAACACGAATTGAATAAATGTTAAGAAGTGCCTATATAATGATGGCCATCATAGAATTATTCATAAAGCAGAAAATAAAATAATCTTACATCCATTAACTACAGCCAAATTATATGATTTATGATGGAGCAGGACAAAAGATACTAGAAGGTGTAATTTTCCAGAAATATTTTTCATATTAATAGACTACATTATCAAACAGCAATATAACATAAAATGGTTTATAAATATAGGTAAGTGTATATTTATATATACAGTGCGCATATCTGAAAGGATACATATAAAGATATGTAAAATGATTTCCAACTTGGTGTATGATTTTAAACTTAGTGTGTGATCACTTATTTTAAACTTTTCTCTTTTCCACCTATAACCATGAAATATTTGTGCAATAAAAAGTCTACTTTTATTTTGAAAAAGAAAAAATTGTATCTAGTCCAATTGCATTATTGTAAAGTGAAAAAATTGGTCTCAAGATATAAATTATGGGTGTATTTGAGTATTGAAGGTGGGGATAAAGAAGTGTGTCCAGTATGATTCACTGGGAAAGAGGAGCGGGGTGGTTTTGCCTGAAAGTGGGCCATTGTTTTAATTTTTTTCTGTACCAAATTGTACTTGTAAAAATAAATCCCAGGCCTACAATTAAATTGCATTGTGGCAAGACACTGGATTTAGAAGCAGATACACTCAACTAATTGTATCATTACAATTAATACAATAAAATTTAGACACCAAACATGTCAGATTTGTTCTCTTCTTCACCCTCACACATGTTTTCTTGAGTTTTCTGCTTTATTCCTTTCTCACTATACTCTTAGGACACTCAATTGCCTGGATCTCTGCTGATGATTTTATATTTATTTCTATTTCCACTCTATTCCGCATCATCTTGTCCATTCATTAAGCTTCTTGCTGTGCTGTTTTCTTTATGATTTTTCTCCTCTTTTAAATCACGTACTAATATAGCTGAAGAAAAAGATTTATATTAATGTCATGGAAAAAGTCACAACTTCCTAAATTGTTTTAGTTCTTATCATTTTTTGTTTTCATGTAGAATTTCACTGCTGGACATTACACATATCCAGCAAAATATACGGCATTTGTTGTGTTACCCTTAAAAGAATATTTTGTATTTTCTGACATCATTAAACTTTTAGCTAAAACCTAAGAGTTTTCAAAATGAGAGATTTTGTACCCAAACATGTTTTCCATGAGGTCAAAGTCCATTAAAATGAGCGCAATCATTTCCTGGCAATCATTCAATGACTTCCGTTTGTCTCAGAATAAAGGTCTGAGTGTTCCACTGGCAGGATGTAACTGCAGGACAGAGTGGCACTTGTGAGCTCCCAGGAGCCACACCTCAGGTGTCCCTCCCAGTGTCAAGAGCCCCAGAAATTGCTACACAGGAAGGGCTGGGGAGGACCAGGGAGCCATGGACACAGGTTCTGTGCACTGACCAGCAGGGAGAGTCCACCCCTGCTCTTGCCCAACTCCTGCCTGGCCTCACCTCTCATTCTTGCTGAGCTGTTCCAGGGCTCAGAACGAGGCCCTGAATTACTCCTCAGGCTCTATTTCATATTTCTAGGCAGCCCCTGCAGCACCACTATCTCCTCCATTACTTTCTGCTTCTAGGGCCAGAGGGAAGGAGAGGATGCAGACACTGCCTGAGTGGGGGTGAGGAATGGGTCAGGTGACCTGTCCTGAGTCTGCACATATGGGTACCATCTTTCCCCCTAATTCCACTCATGCCCTATCTGTGCTCAGAGATGGGCATCAATAGCCCTTCCTCCAGGAGGTTATCCTTGATGCCACTCCCTAACCCCAGCCACCAACTGGAGGGGTCTCCCACTTCTGTTATCAAACTCTCCCAATGAGTGGAAGATGCAGGGGATGGAGCCCAGGAGTGTGCTGGCCAGGGCACCTATGACTGTCACTCCCCTCTGCTGCCCCACAGGCTGTGCCACAGCTGCTCACCTTCTCCTTTTCTTCTAAGTTGATCTGATTCCCCTGGAAGGCAGACAGCCAAAGTCCATCAGAAAGAGGCTCCAGGTGCTCACTTCAGCAGCACATAAACTAAAATTGGAGTGATACAGAGAAAATTAGCATGGCACCTGCACAAGGATGACAAGCAAATTCGTGAAACAGTCCATATTTTTATGAGAAGAAACAGGGAGAGAAACCTAGCCATACAGAATTAGAATGGCAATAAGTAAGTACCTATCAATAATAAACCCACACGAAAATGGATTAAATGCTCCAATCAAAAGATGGAGGGTAGCTGAATGGACACAAAAACATGACCCAACTATATGCTGTCTACAAGAGACCCACCTCAAAACAAAAGATGCAGAGAAGATGAAAGTGAAGGGAAAGAAACAAATTTTCTAATTTTCAATTTTGCAAATGGAAACAACAAACAGCTGGAGGAGCAATACCCATATCCAACAAAATAGACTTTATAATGAAGGCCATCACAAGAGACAACAAAGGTCACTGCATAATATGAAAGGGATCGATCCAACAAGAGGATATAACCCTGGTAACCTTATAGGCACCGAATATAGGAGCACCTAAGTATAAAAAAATACTTCTAGAGGACTTTAACGGAGATATCGATGACAATACAGTCACAGTAGGGGACGTTAACACCCCTCTGACTTTCCTGGACAGATCTTCCAGGCAAAAACTTAACAAGGAAACAAAGACTCTGCAGGACACACTGGATCAGGTGGATTTAATTGACGTTTATAGAACATTTCATCCCAACGCCGCAGACTATACATTCTTCTCACGTGCACAGGGATCGTTCACAAAGAGAGACCACCTGTTAGGACACAAAACAATTCTCTACAAGTTCAATAAGATTGAAAACATATCCAGCATCTTCTCACATCACAGTGGAATGAAATTAGAAATCAACTACAGGAGAAACACCCCCAAACATTCAAACACATGGAGGCTAAATAGCATGTTATTAAACAATGAATGGGTTAGCAAGGAGATAAAGAAAGGAATCAAACACTTCCTGAAACAAATGAAAATGAACACACAACAACCCAAAATCTCTGGGACACAGCAAAAGCAGTCCTGAGAGGAAAGTTCATAGCACTACAGGCATACCTCAAAATTTACAGGGAACTCATACACCATAGAAATACAAAGGATTGTAATCAAATACTATGAAGAACTATTTGCCAACAGCTGGGCAATGTGGGTAAAATAGACAAAATCCTAGAAAAAATGCAATCTCCCAAACCTGAATCAAGAAGAATAAAAAAACCTGAATGGGCCAGTAACAACTGATGAAATAGAAGCAGTAATCAAAACTTCCCCCAAACCAAAGCCCAGGTCCGGACAGCTTCAC
>NW_006294760.1:1073666-1076788 GCF_000327345.1 Myotis davidii | reverse complement strand
AACCCATAAAAATCTAAGAGGAACACACAGGGAGCAAAATATCAGACATATGTCAAGCAATACCTTTCATATGGTATTGACACAGCTCCTAGGGAAACGCAAACTAAGGAGAAAATACACAAATGGGATTACATCCAAATAAAAAGCTTCTGCACAGCAAAAGAAACCATCAACAAAACAGAAGAAAGCCCAGTGCATGGGAGGACATATTTGCTAACGTTATCGTTGATAAAGTTTGTTTTGTTTTTGCAACAGAGATCAGCTTTTATTGAATGTGTTACAAAAGAGCTAGTTTAGTGAAAAATACCAAAGCCCATGTCATCATCAGACTCAATTCTTCTTTCTTTGCTTCCACTTTCTTCTCACCTTTGCAAACAAGCCTGGCCAGAAAGCTTCAACATTTACACCAGCTGCTGTAATGAGGGCATTGATCTTATGCTCAGTCCCCGACACTTCATCCGTGTGCAGGATCAGGGCTGAGTAGAGGCAGGCGAGCTCTGAGATTGTGGCCATCGTGAGGGTGAATGCTTGGCCAGCGCTGCCTGGAGCAGGGCTAGTCGCTGGATAAAGTGAGGGCCTCACCCCAACGCAGCCTTAGCTACCTCGGAAGAACCGAGCACCTTACTGGCAGCTGGGGAAAGGGGCTTCGGTAAAGGTTTAATGTCCAAAATTTACAGGGAACTCATACAACTTAAGGAAAGGAAGATAAACAATCCAATCAAAAAATGGGCAAAGGACCTACATAGACACTTTTTGAAAGAGAATACACAGAAGGCTAGGAGACATATGAAAAAATGCTCAAAGTCACTAATCATCCAAGAAATGCAAATCAAAATGACAATGAGGTATCCCCCACACCTGTCAGAATGGCTACCATCAACAAATCAACAAAGGACAAGTGCTGGTGAGGATGCTGAGAAAAAGGACCCCTCTTGCACCGCTGGCGGGAGGGCAGACAGGTGCAATCACTGTGGAGAACAGTATGGAGTTTCCTCAAAAAAGTAAAAATGGAACTCCCATTTGACCCAGTAATCCAAATTCTAGGACTATATCCTAAGAAACCTGAAATGCCAATCAGAAAGGATATGTGCACCCCTATGTTCATAGCAGCACAATTCACCATAGCTAAGATTTGGAAACAGCCAAGTGCCCATCAGCAAATGAGTGGATAAAAAAGCCTTGGTAGGGGTTTTTATTATTTCCTACAACTTTTGTGATATTATACTATGTTAGTACAGCTTTGGTAATATTATTATATTTAAAACTTTTTTCCTTGAAATATTAATGTTTATTGCATATAATATTATTATATTTAACTTGTTATTCTTGAAATATTAATGTTTATTTCATGTAACATTTTAAAAAGAAGGAAAAAAAGAAAGAGCCTCCTGGCCAGGACCAGCCTCCTATGCCTACCCTTCTCATGTTGCAGTACCAACAGGTTCCAAGAGGAGGTGGAAAACAGGGTAAGACAGGACTAGGATCCAGGCCAGGCTCTGGGCTCCAGAGGAGCAGGGGTATGCATCACTATGATGGGCATGTCTCCCCAGCTCCCAGGGCCAGTTGTGCTGAGAATTTAGGGCTTAATTTGGTCACTCTCTGCCCCAAAAGGCCAATCCTGGTCACCCCAACTCACACCCGAGGTCACCCACCTCCAGATAATCCTCCATCCTAGGGTCCAGCATCTTCAGATCAGTCAGAAATTTTCCGAGGAAGAGAACACACTGGGCAAACAGGGTGAGTGTGGGATGAGCCCCTGCTCTCGGGTGCACCACAGACCCTCCCCTGAATGCCTCCCATCCTCAGCCTCCTGGCCCGCCCCGGGGTTCCCAAGTGGATCAGCCCAGGACCCTTAGGGCCTCCACTCAGTTGCCTCCTCCCTCCCTCTCCAGGAACTCCTCCTAATCACCTCCCAGGACCTCCTTTTGGAAAATCACAGGGTCAGTGGTCCTGGGCCAGACCCACCCCCATATCTATCCTGCACCCAGCTCCTCCAGGCCCTCCTCTTGGTCACTTCTAAGGGAGGGTTTCAGGGTCTGTGGGCACAGGAGTTGGGGCTGGAGGAGGAAGGCCTCTCTCTCTCGACTTGGGAGAGGCCTCCAGCTGGGAGGACAGAGCCCCCTCCTCTAACCCTGGAGTACCTTCCAGACAGGCTCACTCACCTTCTTCTGCAGCCTCTTTTTGGATCCTCAGATGTTCAGCATCAGAGTAGCAAACCTGGAGAGCTGCTTCCAACAGGGTAGAAGTCAGGCTCATTGAGGTCATGCTCACCTCACTGCATTTTTTCCACCACCTCTGACCTGACACCCTGGCCATCTGACCCAAGTCAGCTGGTATCAGTGCCACCGGACTCCAGCATGCTCTGATTCTGGATGGCTCCCAGCTGCAACGCTCACCCGTTGTGTGTGACCTTAGGCCTGGGCCTGGCCTCCCTGAACTGTTCCCTCCTCTGGAAATTGGGAGACGTCCACCGAGCTCACAGGTTCTCCTGAGGACTCGGTGTCATTCCTGTCATCATTGTCCTCGCTCCCAGGCCTCCAGGTGGGACAGGGCAGGGAGTTCTGCACAGTCCTTTCCTGCCTTGAACTCGTGACGACCCTGTGAGGCAGGAGAGGATGGTCACCCCTCCATTTCAATCATGAAGAGACTGTCAGTGAGTGTTATAGGGGGGCAGTGGGAAGTCTCAGAGAGCACACGCCTCTGTCTCTGGTCCAGCCAGTGGAACCTGAGGCCAACAGCTCTTTGTTCCTCTGTCCCGTGGGAATCCCTTGCAAGGCCCATCCTGGGCAGGCAGAGGCAATCTCCTTGGAGGTGTGCTGAAGAGAGAAATGGCAGAACAACCACTTCAAAAATACAACTAAAAGACGAAACGGACATCATCCAGAACCACAGGAAAGCTGGCTGAGTGGAAATTCTACAACTAGAAGGAAAGAGAAAAACACTGAGACTCAGAGGAGGCGCGGTGCGGAAGTGAGATACTAAGGTGCGGAGTGCATGCGGAGCGGGCTGGCGGCTGAGGGCGTGGTTGTCGTTTTCAATTGGGAGGGAGTCTCAGGCTCTGAGCTCCAGTTCCAGGCAAATCTCTAGGGACCCAAACTCATATGGGAGAAGGGGGGCGGTCT
>NW_006294760.1:1069610-1071925 GCF_000327345.1 Myotis davidii | reverse complement strand
TCATGCACCTATGGATGAGGACAGTGGGTGGGGAGTGAGGGCGGAGGGTGGGGTGGGAACTGGGTGGAGGGGAGTTATGTTGGGAAAAAAGAGTAACTAATGTAATAATCTGAACAATAAAGATTTAATTTTAAAAAAAAGAAATGGCAGCAGGGCCCTGGCATCCTGAGAGCAGGCTCAGCTGTTTTGGTTAAGAAACCACCGCTTTACCTGACAACCTGGGAGAAGCTCAGAGCCAGCACAGGGAGGAACATGGAAGCCAGAGACCCGCTCAATGTGCCAGCTCTGTACCCTGTCCTGGAACAGCCCCGCTACCACCCTGTGTGCCATGACCAGGGCCTCCTGCCCCTGAAACTTCCCCCACCCCCACCTGCCCATGGATCATACAGATCCCTCCTCCTGGTAATTGGGACCAAGAGGGTGAACATTTTCAGAGAATCTTCAAGTGACAAACAACAAAAGCTGCATCATGTGCAGTCCCCCCTCCCCTCACGCCCCCCTCTCTGCAGACCTCCAGGCTCGCTCTACCTTGATAAGCTATTCCCTGCTCAGTGAGTTGTCTTCCTTATACAGTTTTTTCAGTGTAACTGTGCACCTCCTGAGGGGAGGGAAGGAGGAAAGACATGTTTAGGAAAGATGGGGGAGACGGATGTGGGGAGCAAGCCAGAGACGCCTGGACACCTGGTAGTCAAGGCCAGTGAAGCACAGAGGCCTTGTTGTTAATACTCCAGGCATCCAAGGCCACCCTCAACAGGGGGATCTTAATCAGGCTGAGATGCCATAAGCAGGTGCAATCCTACATTATACTGTGCATGTGTGCCCTTCTGTAACCAAAATGATTGATGTAATTGTCGTCATGAAGCCTTCTTTGTCAATGAAGCAATAGACAGGTTACTGACCAGCTCATCTGCTGAGAGAGCAGCCAGGAAGGGAAAAGGCTAGAGAGCTCAGACAGAGCTGAGAGGAACCCAGTGAAGAAGACATAAGGCTCAGAGCTCATTGAGAGCTCAGGCATAGCTACCATGCTAACCAGGTAGTGTGTGCTTGGCAGGGAGATGGGAGAAGCTGCTGAGTCAGAGAGGTCAGATACCACTATGACAGTGATGGTGAACCTTTTGAGATCGGCGTGTCAGCATTTTGAAAAACCCTAACTTAACACTCTCTGGTGCCGTGTCACATATAGAAATTTTTTGATATTTGCAACCATAGTAAAACAAAGACTTATATTTTTGATATTTGTTTTATATATTTAAATGCCATTTAATAAAGACAAATCAACCAAAAAAATGAGTTCGCGTGTCACCGCTGACACGCGTGTCATAGGTTCGCCATCACTGCACTATGATGTAAGGCGGTGATTTCAGAGGCAGCATGAAGCTGCCAGATAATGTCTGTGGTGCAGAGACTGATGCTGCTGTGTGGGAAGAAATGTATTTACCAGCCATTGTAGGGCTGCCTGACTGGGACACTGTTGTGAAGAACTGTCTTGTCTGATGACTTATGGCCACTGGCTTCTGCAATAAACACTCATTCTTATGCACCCACAACTTCTCAGGGCTTCTCCGTCTAAGGTCCGGTGTCCTAGGAGGTCCAACCCCAGGCAGAGGGGCTGAGACCCAACACCTGTAACTAGTGAGCAGAGAATAAAGGAGGAACTTGGACTAAGTCCCCAACATTCTGTGCAGTGGGCGGGGTTGTGAGAAGGACCTACCCTGGCGTGATCGCGAAGAATGTAGAATATCGGGGCTCAGAACCACTCAGAGCAGCTGTGCTCTTGCTGCTCTGACACTTGGCTTTGCTGGCAGGATCCAGAAGATGTGCAGGTTCCAGCAGGAGACTGCTCCCAACACTAGGTGTCAGGACAGGACTTTGGGGGTAAGTGCCCTGTCAGGAGATAGTGTTGACTCCCTACCCCTTGAGGACTTGGAACCAGACCCCCAAAGAGCAGCGGGGAGCAGGAGGCTTAAGAGAAACTGGGCTTCTGAAAGCCTGGCTGAGGAAAGGCGGAGGTGAGCCACAGCCGCCCTGGTGATTGAGAGCCACCATCTGCCTGCAGCAGGTTGCACAGAGCTTCTGGGAGCTGGTGGAGACTTGGGAGAGACCTTCCTCAGAGAAGCAGGAACAGGCAAAGAAGGTGGAGGAGCCAAACACCCACGCTGCCTCCAGGCAATCCACAGAGCCCTCAGCCCCAGCAGAAGCTTTTGCTAGAGTGAGAGCAGTTGGAGTAGGGGGAAAAGGAGGTAATGGGAATGGGGGGCGGGGTATAGGGGAGTGGGGATGAGGTCAGACATCCAGAGCCAAGCAGCAGTAAGAGA
>NW_006294760.1:1049497-1069593 GCF_000327345.1 Myotis davidii | reverse complement strand
ATGGTGACTATAGAGGACCCCTGGGAAGGCACAGGGGCATTTTATTTAATAATTGTCAGCTGAATCCAAGGCAACAGGCAGAGCCACGTCCTGGATACACATCTTACCAAAAAGGCAGAAGTGTTCTCAGCTTGACTTTCATCTTTGCCCAGGTGCCTGGGAGTGGGTTTCATTATGTAAATACAGCCACGCACCAGGAATGAATAGGAATTGGCCCACTCAGAACTGACGTTACCTCCTGGTATTGGGGATATAAAACAAACATGTGGTTTCGGTGCTGGGTCCCTGTCCCGGTCTCCCCTTCAGAAGAGGACAGAGGTCCCACTCGGTCCCAGCTTTTTTTCCCATCTTTGTATTCTGTCTCATTCTATCATATTCTCAAATCCCCAGCCGCCTCTACTCTAAGAACCGACCACTCTCTCTGCATTGGACGCAGAAAAGAGAGACCCCGCCAGGGGACAAGCAGAGGACAGCAGACATTTACCTGACACTGGAGCTGCCCAGCTGCTGCCCAGTGAGTAATGAGCATTTTACAATAAGCAATACAAGACTTAGGCCTTTGGCTTGCTGGCTACAGCACTTAAACCAGCAGCCAGTGACTGCTACAAGCCTTCCTGCAGCCCCAGGAATGGAGCAGCGAGCTCTGGATCTGTGAAAGCAGCAGATGGAGCTAGTGAAAGCTCCCTGTTTGCAGATGAGCTGAAAGGGTTCAGGCCTACAGCAGCAGCTGCCAGTACCTGCTGCTGCTGGGAGAGGAGGGGCAGATGTCCCTTCCAGTGCACCCCCAGGAGAGGCCTGGTCGCTGCTCTGTCACAAAGGGGACAGGTGGGAAGTCGGGGGCCTGATGCCCAGGTTGCAGCCTCCAGAGTGCTTTGCAATATGCAAAGTTGTTTCCGGCTTCAGCCCTGGCTGTTTGGGGCTGGCAGCTAAGAGCCAAAGGCAGCAAGAGACAAGGATGGCAAGGCCCTGTAACTGGTACACAGGGGTCACAGAAGAGGGAAGACACTCTTCCTGGACAGGATTTTCAGACTGGCCCAGAGGGGAGGAGTCTGACTGAGGTACTGGCTGAAACCCCAGTTGGGAGGACTGGAGGCTGCAGGATGAACTTGCTGATGTGGACTGCAGTTTGCTGGGTAGACGTGCGAGCCCAGTTGTGTGGGGATTAAGCTTCCTGTGGCAGCAAACAACTCTCTCCTGTGCCAGAGTGCATTTCAGGGAGATGGGACAGACTGTTGTGGCTAGAGAGGAGAAGGCCCGGCCGCCACGCACAAGCCCTGACTGTGGCTTGCCGAGAACTGTGTAATGGACTTGGCTCGGTTGGAAGCATGGGACTTGGTTGGAAAGTCTGTAAGGAGGATTCTCCAAAAGGTTGGGGGCCTCTGAGGGGACCTTGCTGAAGGCAGCATGTTGTCTTTTCCAAACAAGTCTGATCCCCGAGATGTTTTGCTAGAATCTCTATGTTTAGTCTTATGCATATATTTTCTTAAGAAAGCTGACCTTGCTGATTATATCTAGAGCTTAATTTTAGTTCAAGCTGTGATGACAATAAAAGCCAAAGGAGGCAGGTGAACAGGGCTTACTTGGTGGCGATAGCCAAGTAGTGCCTTAGCCCCCCTTCCCCAGAAACGTGTGTTAGAGTCATCATCCAAACATTGCTCAGGGTCTACCTATCAGCCCCAGCATTGGCTGCAGCCTGCGTCTTCATGGACATGACTCCAGAGAGACAAGGACATTTTTTCTTTGTGTGGGAAGGTCGACAGTGGACTTTAGTCACCTCCCTGAGGTGTGTGTATGGCCCTACCATGGGTCCTGGTCGATAGCAGGAGATTTGGACACCTGGGGCGGCCACGGTGCCCATGTGATGTTTCATTCTGTTGATGATGTTGCCCTAACCTTTGATCCTCTTGCGGACTTGAACCAAGCTGCCCACAGTTGTTCAGACATATGTTGGTCTCTTAGGGAGTAACCGGCAAGTGTCTAGTTCCCCACTGAGGGCTGTTGTTAAGGCCAGTGAGTTAGCTATCCTGGAAGGGGGCCACGTGAGGCTGAGCCCCAAAAGAAGAAAAGGGTGCCTGGCTGCTGAGAAGGCAGCCACCCAGGAGAGGAGAAGGATACCCATCAGGTTTTGGTCCCAATTATGAAAGGAAACTGGGAGCCAGTGCTCTCTTATTGAGGGACAGTTGGCAGCTGAGTGTGCTGCCTTGCAGGCCTGTGTGACCAGGCCCATGTCAGGGGTGGCACGAACCCCACTTTGGGAAAGTGAAAGAGGCCTTTTGGAACAGAAAGAAGCAGTGAGTACCAGCCCTCTGTCACACGGGTGACAGACCCTGCGCGGCCCTATGAGACCCTGTGATGGGATAGAGCTCATATGAAGGAGCTAGTCCCCTAGTCCATCCCGAGAGGGCGTGCCAGTCCTCCCGGAGACCCTGTGCGCTTTAAGGATGGGCCAGGTAGGGAGTCCCTACTACAGGGACAACTGTAACTGTCCATTTGAGCACAGACACACTGTGGTTCTATTCAAATACTGGGCAGAATAGCCCTTGGCCTTGGAATAGACAGCTGGGCTTCTTTACAGGATGAACCATGCGGTTACCACAGTGCACAGGCACAGGCCATCACCCGTGTGGGGCAGGAAATGTGAGCTCCACCGAGGGGTGGACCCCCCTAGCCTAAAGGATTAGGCTGGATGAGTGCAAACGGAAGTATCCTCAGCCACTGCATAGGCAGGTAAAAGCAACAGAGGAATTGTTGCGACCCCAGCCTGCCCCTAAGGGAGGGAAGGAAACGGCACTATAGACCTAGCCATGGGCTATGACTAGGGAAGGGCCCTGAACAACCTTCTATTCCCTTAAGGAAGCAGGTACGACTATAAGGAAGAGTCTCACCCCTTGAGACTGCCCTGGCGATGCAACAGCACCTACCAGAGACAGGGACGTAACGCCAGGTGGGATGAAACCCACAGTTTTGCTCTTAAGGCCAGAGTTCTGGTCATGGCCTGTTATAGTCTGTGTTGAACTCTGTGTTCAGGGAGCTGGCAATAGGCCAGGGTGCCCCCCCAAAGGCCATCTGGTGTAAGGGGTGCTATGTGGGAACCACACCAGAGACATCAGGATGCCTGTCAGTCAAGGCCAGTGAAGCACAGTTGCCTTGTTGTTACTACACCTGACATGCAAGGCCGCCCTCGACAGGGGGATCTTAATCAGGCTGAGATGCCATAAGCAGGTGCAATCCTACATTATACTGTGCATGTGTGCCCTTCTGTAGCCAAACGACTGATGTAACTACTGTCATGAAGCCTTCTTTGTCTATGAAGCAATAGACAGGTTACTGACCAGCTCGTCTGCTGAGAGAGCAGCCAGGAAGGGAAAAGGCTGGAGAGCTCAGACGGAGCTGAGAGGAACCCAGTGAAGAAGACATAAGGCTCGGAGCTCATAGAGAGCTCAGGTAGAGCTACCATGCTAACCAGGTAGTGTGTGCTGGGCAGAGGAGACAGGAGAAGCTGCTGAGCCAGAGCTCAGATACCACTGTGATGTAAGGCGGTGATTTCAGAGTCAGCATGCGGCTGCTCTGATAATGACTGTGGGTGCAGCGACTGATGCTGCTGTGTGGGGAAGAAATGTATTTACCGGCCGGTGTGGGACTACCTGATTGGGGCCCTGTTATGAAGGACTGTTTTGTCTGATGACTGTGGCCACTGGCTTCTGCAATAAAGACTCATTCTGATGCACCCACAACTTCTCATGGCTTCTCCATCTGCCCCGCCATCGGGAATTGAAACCTACTCAAATCACCTGTGCTCTTGTTGCTCTGACAAGAGGCTAAGAGCAAATTCCTTTTGACAATCTCATGTTCAAACTGCCTTGGTGAGGGCATCACTGCGTTCCTCTGAGCAGGAAGGTCTCCCTGGGACTGGGGCAGGGCTCTCATGTTGGGCACTTGGGCCCCAATCCTATGTCTATGGATCAGCTCTGTTTTGACCAGTTTGGGTTTCAACTGGGCATGGGGTTCTGGTTCTGGAAACACTCGATAACCTCCCATTTGGCTCAATGCCGTCTCTAACATTGAAGGAAACTGACTCCTGAAGCAGAGCTCCCTGAGGTCCCAGGGAGCCTTAGAGACCCTGCCCACCAGCCCAGTCCCTGGCCTCAGGGTTGGCTGCGTCCCAGGAGATGAAAGGACATTTGAAGACATATGGGTGACACCTCCCCATTTCTCATCTCCAATGGGAGAGGCCTATGCACCTGGAAACTTTCCCCCACATCTTCCTCAGAAGATGGATAGACACGCTCTGCAGAGCGCCCAGGATGGCGTGCAGGGAGGAGAAGTTCCTTAGGCTTCTTCCCCCCATGGGGAAGGGGAGACATGGGCTGTGAGGTGGGAGCTGCAGTTGTACCTTCAATCCCCCTTGAATGACACCCATTCATGCTGGGACAGATGCTCAGGGAGGGTACGTTTAGCAGCCAAAGACCAACTCTCAGAGCGAGGGGGATCCCAGTTCAACCCAAGGAGGGAGCCAGATAGGAAGTGAGTCTCCCAACACCAAGACCGGGGAGTCGGGGTCTGTGTGCCCCTGGCAGAGAGGACCTAGAGGCTGTGCTAGGGCTCAGGCCTCAGGCCTCATTCCTGAGAGCTGACCAAGCAGCAGAGGCATTTTTCAAGGCTCCGCATAGAGATGCTGCTGGGCCTCCCCCAACAGACCTTGGCCACCTTCATCCAGTGCTCCCCCACTTTGGCCCTGTCCTGGGCCATCATGCTTGGGTCCCCAAGGCAGGTGGTGATCACACAGGTGGCCACATGATTGAACTGACGGGGGCACTGACAGTGGAGGCCACGTGCTCCTTGCCCGGCTTGGCCCCTTCTGGGACCAGACGGAGCCCAGGCACTGGTGGGGCAGCACCTTCTTGAACAGCTCCTGGGGAGAACGGGGAGTGTCATCAGCCTTGCCACACCCCATCTCAGGGTCCCCAGTCCCCTGAAGGGGTCACTGGTCAAGACTGAAGCTCAGGAAGCTGAGGATGTGCCTGAGCCTTGGAGTGCATGGGATTCACTTTCTGTCCACCGAGGGCACCCAGCACTGGATGACCCAGGGCCCAAGACTGGAGGGGAAGGGACAGGAGCATCTGCCTCCAGCCCATCCTCACTAACTCCAAGCTCCAGGAAGTGGCTCAAGTCTGCGCACCCCCAGGGGGCATCTTCCAGCACCTGATTCTGCTTTGGTCTGAATCCTAACAAGCAAGTTCAACAGTTTAACTGTCTTGCCTGCTTAGAACCTTGTCCAACTGTCAACTGTCAAATGCCACTGGGACCCACTTGGGGGACCTGCTCCTCTCCTGTCCTGCCCACACTACACAGACGGATGAATTTGCCTTTTGAATGAATTTCTCTTAGAGAAATGAAAGGACAGTGTACAACCATCCATGTAAGAACTGTGGGCTCTCTGAGATGCCATGAGGCCCACAGTATATACCACACCTTTCAAGTCATTAGACTGTGGAGAGGTTTACCTACTATTACAGACCCACACCCACTGGCTCAGTACTTCACATGATGTTCAGCTAATCCAAGTTCCTTTAAAAAATTACCGCTTGGTCCCTTAATTAGAGCCCACACTCACAAGGCTAAGTGCCCTGTCCCTCTAGGACAGAGGAAAACCCCTGGGTATAGATTGTATATTACTTGGTCCATAGCCTTTAGAACCTGAGGTCTAGCTTTCTTTAGTTACAGAATAGATGTAGCTGACACCCAATTTGAGCTTGTTTTTCTTCTTTAAAAACGGTGTTTGTTGTTGTTGTTTTGTTTGCTTGTTGTCACCAGCCACTAGCCAATAGTAAGGTATTTTCGTGCTGCTCAGTAATGCACCCCCTTTATCCATTTTTACCGTCCCCCACCCGCCCGGCAGCCACTAGTCTGTCCTCTGCATCTGTGAGGTTGTTTTGTTTTTTAATTCCACATATAAGCCAGATCATATGGCAGGGGTGGGCATACTTTTTGACTCGAGGGCCACAATGGGTTCTTAAACTAGACCGGAGGGCCGGAACAAAAGCATGGATGGAGTGTTTGTGTGAACTAATATAAATTCAAGTAAACATCATTACATAAAAGGGTACGGTCTTTTTTTTTTTTTAGTTTTATTCATTTCAAACGGCTGGATCCGGCCCGCGGGCCGTAGTTTGCCCACGGCTGTCATATGGTATTTGTCTTTCTCTGTCCAACTTAGCTCACTTAGCATCATACCTTGGAAGACCATCTGTGTTGTTGCAAATGTCCAGACTTCATTCTTTTTTATGACTGAATAATACCCTACTGTATATATGCACCACATCTTATTTAATGTCCATCAATGGACACTAGGTTGTTTCCACATCTGTGGTATTGTAACTAATGTTGCAATAAACACAGAGGTACACATATCCTTTTGATTAGTGTTTTGGATTTCTACAAATAACCAGAAGTGAAATTGCTAGGTCATATGCTAGTTCTATTTTTAATTTTTTTAGGAACTTCCATACTTTTTTCCTTAGTGGCTGCACCAATTTACAATTCTATCAACAGGGCACAAGGGTTCCCTTTTCTCCACATCCTCACCAACACTTGTCACTTCTTGTCTGTTTTATCACAGCCGTGCAGGCAGTGGGAGTTGATACTGTGTGGTTCTGATTTGCATTTCCCCCTTGATTAGTGAGGGTGAGCATCATCTACAACTTAATTTTAAATGCTACTGTATAAGCAGCACTATATGTAAAAGTGAAACCACTGCCATTCCCATTCCTCAGGGATTAAAATTCTACTACACTAAAAACATCAATTATTTTACTTGTAAATATAAGCTTTTAAAAAAAAGATACAGAGTCACCTAGATCACTTTGGAACCAGAGCCCAAAATGTCACCTATGCATATTCCCAAAGCAGCCTCAACTATCACCTCGATCCGACAAACCTTCACATCATCCTACACATCACCTCCTCACCATTTCTCTCTTTCTCCGTTTTACCTTTTGTTCAGAGCATCCAGCACATCCCGACTTCAGGTTATGCATGTGCTGGCTGGTTTGACTCTTTCATGCAAACATGCCATCATGACCAGCTCTTTGGGTTGAGCGCTGCGCTTTTAATGTCTGGCCTATAGGAGGCGCTCAATACATACCTGATAAAGGAGCCAGGGAATGAATTCCTCTTAACCCAACCTGCAAATTTGATGAGATCCCAATCAAAATTCCAAGGGAATTTGATCAGATGATTCAAAATTCATACATACTGAAATTTAAAATATGTGTAGTTTTTGAAACAAATTTTATTTGCAGGAAAGACTCAATACGAATTGATTAATGTTCAGAGGTACCTATACAATGATGATCATCACAGAATTATTCAAAAAGTAGAAAACAAAATAATTTTAAGTTCATTAACTGCAGCCAAATTATATAATTTATGACATAGTATTAGAAAAGATACCAGAAGATATTATTTTTCAGAAATAATTTTAATATTACTAGAATACATTATCAAACATAAATATAACATACAATGATTTAGAAATATGGATGTGTATATGTCCATATACTGCTATCATATCTAACTAATACCATAAATTATTTATGTTAAAAAAAACAACAACAACAAAAACCTACTTTCTTTTTGAAAAGGAAAAAAGGTGGGGATAAAGAAGTGTGTCCAGTATAATTCACCTGGAAAGAGGAGCGGGGTGGTTTTGCCTAAAAGTTGGCAGTTGTTTTAACTTTTTTCTGAACCAAATTGTACTTGTAAAAATAAATCCCAGGCCTACAATCAAATTGCGTCATGGCAAGACACTGGATTCAGAAGTAGATATACTCGACTAATTGTATCACAGAACATTAACTCTGACATAGAAATACCCCAGATATTTTCCCTCCTTCCTGCCCACACATGTTTTCTTGTCTCTTCATCAGACTGTTCTGCTTTATTCATTTCTCAGCATAGTCTTAGGACGCTCACTCGCCTTGCTCTCTGCAGAGGAGTTTATATTCATTTCTATTTCCACTCTATTCCCAGGACAGAGTGGCACTTGTGAGCTCCCATTCTTGAAGCTTCTTGCTATTCTGTTTTCTTTATGTTTTTCTCCTCTTTTAAATGAAGTTCTAAACATAGTTGAAGAAAAAAAATTATTTTAATGTCATATAAAAAGTCACAATTTCCTAAATTGTTTCAGTTCTTATATTTTTTTCTTGTTTGTTTTTCTTGTTTTCATTGCTGGAAATGTACACATATCCAGAAAAATGTATGGTATTTCTTGTGTTACCCTTAAAAAGAATATTTTGTATTTACTTACTTTACTAAACTTTTACCTAAGACTTAAGAGTTTCTGAAAAAGAGATTCTGTATTCAAACATGTTTTCCATGAGGACAAAACCCATAAAAATGAGATCATGTTAAGAATCATTTTCACTTCTAGTTTAACTCATTCAGTCACTTTCTTTTGCTCAGAATAAAGGTCTGAGTGTTCCGCAGGCCAACTAGGCCCCAGGCTCCAGCTGGCAGGACAGGATGTAACTGCAGGACAGAGTGCCACTTGTGAGCTCCCAGGAGCCACACCTCAGGTGTCCCAGTGTCAGCAGCCCCAGGGGTTGCTACACAGCAAGGTCTGGGGAGGTCTAGGGAGGCATGGACACAAGTGCTCTGGACAGACCTGCAGGGAGAGTCCACCCCTGCCATTACCCAACTCCTGCCCGGCCTCACCTCTCATTCTCGCTGAGCCGCTCCCAGGCCCAGAACCAAGCCCCGAATTGCTCCTCGGGCTCTATTTTATATTCCTGGGCAGTCTCCTGAAGCAGCACTATTTCTTTTCTTATATTAAGATTCTGGGCCCCGAGGGAAGGAGAGGATGCTGACATAGCCTGAGTTGGGGTGAGGAGTGGGGCAGGGACGAGGTCCTGAATCTTTGCGCACAGGGGCACCCTCCTTCCTCCTAATCCCACCGAGGCCCTATCTGAGCTCAGAGATGGGCATCGACAGCCCTTCCTCCAGGAGGTTATCCTTGATGCGACTCTCCTGCCCCCAGCCACCAACTGGAGGGGTCTCCCACTTCTGTTATCAAACCCTCCCAATGAGTGGAAGATACAGGGGATGGAGCCCAGGAGTGTGCTGGCCAGGGAATCTCTGATTCTCACTCCCTCTCCTGCCCCGCAGGCTGTGCCACAGCTGCTAACCTTTTCTTTTCTTTCTATGTTGATCTGATTCCCCTAAAAGGCAGACAGCCAAAGTCCATCAGAAAGAGCCTCCTGGCTGGAACTAGCCCCCTATGCCCACCCTTCGCATGGTGAACAACTGCCAGGTCCCAGAAGGGGGTGGAAAGCAGGGAAAGACAGAACTAGACCCCAGGCCAGGCTCTGGGCTCCAGGGGAGGGGGGACGTGGGTCACTATGATGGGTAAGATGCCCCAGGTCCTAGGGGAGGCTGTGCTGAGAACTCAGGGCTCAGTACTGGGTCTCTCTGCCCCCAAATGCCAATCCTGGTCACGCCAACTCAGGCCTCAGGTCACCCACCTCCTGATCATCCTCCATCCTGGTGTCCATCACCTTGAGATCTTTCAGATATTCTCCCAGGAAGGGAACACACTGGACAAACAGGGTGAGGGTGGGATGAGCCCCTGCTCTCAGGTGCCGCACACGCCCTCTCCTGAAAGCCTCCCACCCTCAGCCACCTGGCCACCCCAGGCTTCCCATGTGGAGGGTCCCAGGTCCCTTAGGGCCTCCACTCAATTGTCCCTTCCCTGACTCTCCAGGAACGCCTCTTGATCAGCTCCCAGGACCTCAGTTTGCCAAACCACTAGGTCAGTGGTCCTGGGCCAGTCCCACCCCCATACCATCCTGCACTCAGCTCCCCCAGGCCCTCCTCTTGGTCACTTCTAAAGGAGGGTTTCAGGGTCTGTGGGCACAGGAGGTGGGGCTGGAGTAGGAAGGCCTCCCTCTTTTGAATTGGAGGCCTCCAGCTGAGAGGACACAGCCCCCTCCTCTGGCCCTGGAGTGGCCAACAGACAGGCTCCCTCATCTTCTTCTGCATCCTCTTTTTGGATCCTCGGTGGTAGAGCATCAGATTTGCAAACCTGAAGGGCTGCTTTCGCTAGGGTGGAGGGCAGGGTCATTGAGGTCATGCTCACCTCACCCCATTTCCCCACCAACCCTGACCTCACACCCTGGCCATCTGACCCAAGTCAACTGGTACCTGTGCCACCCAGACTCCAGCATGCTCTGCTCTGGATGGCTCCCAGCTACAATGCACCCTCGGTGTGTGTGACCTGGAGCCTGGGCCTGGCCTCCCTGACCGGTTCCCTCCTCTGGAAAGTGGGAGACCTCCACCGAGCTCACAGGTTCTCCTGAGGACTCAGTGTCATTCCTGTCATCAATGTTCTCACCCTCAGCCCTCCCGGTGGCACAGGGCAGGGAGCTCTGCACTGTCCTGTTCTGTCCTGAACTCGTGACCACCCTGTGAGGCCTCACCAGGGGATGGTCACCCCTCCGTGTCAATCACGAGGAGACTGACTGGCAGGGAGGGCTCTAGGGGCACAGTGGGAAGTCAGAACGCACATCCCTCTGTCTCTGTTCCAGCCAGTGGGACCCAAGGTCAAACAGCCCTTATGTTCCCCTGGAATGTGGGAATCTCATTTGCTCTTCGGTTTCTATTGAGAAAGAAATGTATGGGAAATAATTGTTCAAACTCCCCAAGTATTTATCCTAAGGCCTGAGCCTCAGACGCACCCTTCAATAGGCTGCAGAAGCAGCAACAGCGGGTGGGCAAGGGCACTCTCCTTGTAAAGGACTAAAAATGGTACTTTCACTCTAAAGCCTTTGGGGGCCCAGCAGTTGCTGCAGTCCTGGGAACAAACCCCCGGGAACTGCTATCTCCCCCCACACACAGCACCTTTTCTCCAGCCTCCTGAGAGTTGTCACAGTTGTGTTATCTCTTATACTTCTTAAGAATGTGAGTGTATTTTCCACTGGAGGAATGAGCCTATATCTAAAAGGAAGGGGAAAAAAGGTTTTCCCTCTATTTGCCTAGAAAGCAAAGGTTGTCTGGATTTATAGAAATACTGGCAAGAAAAGTCAGGAGAAAAAGAATTCAGTTACAGGAATGAATGAACTGAAAATAACTACAGTTTTTGTAATTATTATTCTCATGGGAATGTGTTTGTTTGCATAAATTCAGTAAGATTCCCAAGCAGTGCGTAAACGGTGAATGGAGTTGGGGGGTAGGCATCTCAGGGACTGGCCTAGTCGCTGGTAGAATTGCAGTCTTCTGCTGAGTTGTAATCTCTATATCAGTGGTTCTCAACCTTCCTAATGCCGTGACCCTTTAATACAGTTCCTCATGTTGTGGTGACCCCCAAACCATAAAATTATTTTCGTTGCTACTTCATAACTGTAATTTTTCTACTGTTATGAATCGTAATGTAAATATCTTATATGCAGGATGTATTTTAAGGGGTCACGACCCACAAGTTGAGAACCGCTTCATTCTTCAAAGAATGAAGATTAACTTTGAAGCTGATAAGCCCCTTGGATAGATAGCCTGGTACCTTGCTTGGTCACGTGGTTCATGGTCATCTTTCCAGGTAAGGAACAAAGGTTACTTTCCTCAGAGATGGCATGAAAGGAACCTCAAGACACCTGTGGGGACCTCAAAAACCTGAGGAATATACCCAAACTTATAGGTATTATAGGCAAAGCCTCATGGCAACTGTGTGGCTTGGCTTCTTTGCCCTGGGTATAAACTTTCTCATGAAATTCCAGCAAAGCATTTTTTTAAAAAAAATAACCTATGTGATCAACTATTATTCCTGTTGTCTGTATGCAAACAATCAGGCCAAATTATAACTAGACTTAATACAGTAAATAAATTGGTCTTAATTTGGCTCTTTAAAAAAAAATGAGAGTGATTTTAAAAAGAAAAATTGTGTTTCAACAGGAAATTATGAGAACGAATATGTTTTTTTCTTCCACAGACCATTTGTCATCATTCTTGCTGTTCTAACTTTTGCCCAATAATACGACATTTTATAATACTATTTGTCTGCACCAGGTTGCAAGCCCTACTTGCACCTAGGGAATACCATCTCTAGGCACCATTGCCACCTCCTTCTGTGCCCAGGCCTCATTGTCCCTCTGACAGAGAGCAAGGATCTCTTGGCTCTGAGAGAAAGAACCTTCATTCCTCCTCAGCATGAAGCAGTTTCCGAAGAGACTCCAGGAAGTAGTTTCAGAAGAAATCCGACATCCCCTTTCCCTGAAAGAATTCAGAGCTAAGATCCTTGAGGGGGGGACGTGGTAGGCAGTTAGACAGACATAAGCAGAGCAAGAAGGATGGGCCAACTGGAGGAGAGATCGATGGAACCCTGTGACATACTTCTGACCACTCTCACTGCTCTGAAGCTGGCAAAGGAGGAACCTATGGAGAACTGAACTTTAATTCTATTTGGAAAGAACGTGTAGTTTTGGTGTAATAGAAGGCATAGAGTATAGACATGCATTTTCAAGGGAAGAGAAAGTGGGTTCTAAAGCTGGTTGCTTCTGAAAGTTGTAAGATTTGTAAAGAAAGGTTTGTGAAAGTTGAAGAGAAATATTAAAAGGAAATTATAGGTATACTCAATAATTAATCAGATAAATGAATCTAAAGTAAACTCATACAGAACTTGTTTGGTTCTTTTCCAGTCATCAGACTTAAAAGGGGTAATCACCATGTAGCAGGGGTGAAATTACTGGCACTATAGCGATATAACGAATTTAAAAATAAAATTTAGTATAGTATAAGGTTAATAGATATCAAGCAATTTACCTATTCAGAGGGGAAAAAACTGACGGAGGGGGTTGAGGGGGTGGGGATCTATAATCTGATAGATTGAGCACTGGAATTAATCTGAAAAGTAATCATTATTTTAAATCTTAGAACATATGTACTTATGTGAATAGCGAGTTAAGTTTCTCATATATGAATAAGGGGTTAAGTTTTTATTTAAGTTTCCTTTCAAGGCCTGTGCAAAGTGATTGAGGAGGTGACTCAACTGTGAATCCAGCAAGCAGAACCCATAAGCAGGGTCAGCCCGACCCACCAGGACTCAGGACATTATCTCAGCAACATCATCTCATCACCTGATAACTAAAGGACAATAGTTGACATTCACAGACCCCCAGGGCTGCCTCACTCTAGCCTCTTTTTCTGTATAATCCTGTCCCTTGTGCCTTGCTGGGGAGACAGGAGTTGATGCTTGTAAGTGCCCTGTCTTCTTGGTTGGCTAGCCCACATAGACGAGTAATATGGTTGAACCCTTCCTTCATTATTGGACACAGCAACAGGCAGCCTGAGCCCAACTGGGGGTTTCCCGATAACATAACCACATTGCCACACCGGCCAGGGAGAAATATTTTTCATATGAGAAGTAGAACATATTACCAAACAGAAATATAACATGCTTTTAAATTGTGGAGTGTATATTTACATATGTTTAGAATATCTGCAAAGATATATAAAAGTATGTATAATTATTTTCAATTTAGTATGTAGGTGATTTTCACTTGTTTTAAACCTTTCTCTTTCCTACCTATAATCACGAATTATTTTTATAATGATAAAACCTATTTTTATTTGGAAAAAAGAAAATGCAGACACTGCCTGAGTTGGGGTGAGGGGTAGGGCAGGGGCCTGGCTCTGGGTTTGCACAAATGGGCATCCTTCTGCCCTCTAATTCCATCCAGGCATTACCTGTGCTCAGAGATGGGCATCAAGGGCCTTTCTTCCAGAATATTATCCATGATGCCATCCCCTACTGGCAGACACCAATTGGCGTGCTCTCCCACTTCTGTTATCAAGTTCTCCCAATAAATGGAAGATGCAGGGGATGGAGTGTGGTGGCCAGGGCTGTTCTGGTTGTCATGCCCCTTCCCCCAAGTCCATCAGAAAGAGCCCCCTGGCCTGGACTAGCCCCCTTTGCCCACCCTTCCCATGTTGCACTACCACCAGGTCCAGGAGGGGGCAGAAAACAGGGGAAGACAGGACTTGGATCTAGGCCAGGCTCTGGGCTGCAGAGGAAGGGGACAGATCACTTTGATGGGCATGTTGTACCAGGTCCCAGGGGTGGCTATGCCAAGAACTGAGGGTTCCATACGGGGGCTCTGTGTCCCCAAAGGTCAATCTTGGTCACCCCAGGTCAGCCCTAAGTCACGCACCTCCAGATAATCCTCCATCCTAGAGTCCAACATCTACAGCTCAGTCAGAAATTTGCCAAGGAAGGGAACACACTGGACAAACAAGGTGAGGGCAGGATGAGCCCCTGCCCTCAGGCAACCCACAGCCCTCCCCAGAAAACCTCCCACCCTCAGCCTCCTGGCCACCCCAGGGTTCCCATGGGGAGCAGCCCAGAACCCTCAGGCAGTCCCCTCAATTGTGCCTTCCCTGACTCTCCAGGACTCCTCATGATCACCCCCTAGGACTCCTTTGGGCAAATCACAGGGTCAGTGGTCCCAGGCCAGCCCCAACCCCTTATGCATCCTGCACCCTCCTCTTCCAAGCTCTCCCCTTGGTCACTTCTAAGGGAGGGTTTCAGGTTCTGGGGAAACAGGAGGCGGGGATGAAGGAGGAAGGCCTCTCTCTCTTGACTTGGAGGCCTCCAGCTGGGAGGACAGAGCTCCCTCTCCTCTGACCCTGGAGTGTCCCTCCCAGGCAGGCTTCCTCACCTTCTTCTGCAGCCTCTTTTTGGATACTTGGATGTTTAGTATCTGAGTTCACATCTGAGGACTGTACACCCTTGAGTGGAGGAGAGGGTAATTGAGGTCATGCTCACCTCACCCCATTTCCCCACCAGCCCTGACCTCACACCCTGGCCCTCTGACCCAAGTCAGCTGGTACCAGTGCCACCCGGACTCCAGCATGCTCTGATTCTGGATGGCTCCCAGCTACAACGCTCACTCACTGTGTATGACCTTAGGCCTGGGCCTGGCCTCCCTGACCCGTTCTCACCTTGGAAAGTGGGAGACCTCCGTCTAGCTCAGAGGTTCTCCTGAGGACTCAGTATCATTACTGTCATCAATGTTCTCACCCTCAGCCCTCCAGGGGGGACAGGGCAGGGAGCTCTGCACAGTCCTTTCCTGCCTTGAACTCATGACCACCCTGTGAGTCCTGCAGCAGCGGATGGTCACCCCTCCATGCCACTGCCCAGGAGATGGAGGACAACAGAGGGTCAGTTATGTTCTTAGACTGTTCCAGCCCTGCTGGCTGTGGTCACCATAGACCCCTAGGTCCCTCTCTCATCTCTGATGATTTCAGCACCTGCATTACTGTCACCCCCTTCACTCTATCTTAGTCATAATTCTTAGTTCAGTACCACGTAATGACCTTCCAACACTACAGATTCTAAGCCCTCAGACCTCTTGTCCTCCATGCAGTGCGGGAGCAGCATGATGGAAATATAAGAGCCAAGCAGGGTGCTGGGGGCTCGGGTGGGAGCTGGGAAGAGCACTTTGGAACCAGAGCCCAAAGTGAGGGCTCAGCTGGGATGTTTATATTTTGCTGGTCACCTATGCATATCCCACAGCAGCCTCAACTATCACCTCGATCCCACAAACCTTCACATCATCCTACACAACATCACCTCCTCACCATTTCTCTCTTTCTCCGCTTTACCTTTTGTTCAGAGCACCCAGCACATCCCGACTTCAGGTTATGCCTGTGCTGGCTGGTTTGACTCTTTCATGCAAACATGCCATCATGACCAGCTCTTTGGGTTGAGCGCTGCACTTCTAGTGCCTGATCCATAGGAGGCGCTCAATAGATACCTGATAAAGGAACCAGGGAATGAATTCCTCTTAACCCAATCTACAAATCTGATGAGATCCCAATCAAAATTCCAAGGGAATTTGATCATATAATTCAAAATGCACACATACTAAAATTTAAAATGTGTATTTTTTGAAACAACTTTTATTTGCAGGAATTGATTCAAAATAAATGTTCGGAGGTATCTATACAGCAATGATCATCAAAGAATTATTTATAAAGTAGAAAACAAAATCATTTTAAGTCCATTAACTACAGCCAAATTATACAATTTATGACGAAGCAGGAGAAAAGATACTAGAAGATATTATTTTTCAGAAATAACTTTAATATTCTTAAAACTTACAAACATAAACATAACAAAAAAGACTTATAACTATGTGGTAAGTGTATATTTACATGTATTATGAGGATATCTGAAAGGATAAATACAAATATTTGTATAGTTATTTCTTAATCTAAAAAATAGACATTATGTTGAGAATAATTTCCACATCTGCAGTCAATCATTCATTGACTTGATTTTATGAGTTTTTCCCCTGGCCACCTAGGACTGTGGCTCCAGCTGGCAGGACCGGATGTAACTGCAGGACAGAGTGGAACCTGTGAGCTCCCAACCTCAGGTGTCCCTTCCAGTGTCAGGAGCCCCAGGAATTGCTACACAGCAAGGTCTGGGGGGGCAGTCAAGGAGCCATGGACACAAGTTCTCTGGACAGACCAGCAGAAAGAGTCCACCCCTGTCCTTGCCCAACTCCGGCCCGGCCTCACCTCTCATTCTTGCTGAGCTGCTCCAGGGCCCAGAACCAGGCCTGGAATTGCTCCTCAGGCTCTATTTTGTATTTCTGGGCAGCCTCATGCAGAACCACTATCTACTCCAGTACTTTATTCACCTGAAGCCACAGGGAAGGAGAGGATGCAGACAAGGCCCAAATGGGGGTGGGGAGTGGAGCAAGGGCTCCGTCCTGGGTCTTTGCACACAGGGGCACCCTCCTTCCTCCTAACCCCACCCAGGCAGTACTGTGCTCAGAGATGGGCATCAACAGCCCTTCTTTCAGGAGGTTTTCCTTGATTCCACGCCCCTGCCCCCAACCACCAACTGGAGGGTTCTCCCACTTCTGTTATCAAACTCTCCTGATAAATGAAAGATGCAGGGGATGGAGCCCAGGAGTGTGCTGGCCAGGGCGTCTATGATTCTCACTCCCTCCCCTGCCCCACAGGCTGTGCCACAGCTTTTAACCTTATCCTTTCTTTCTAAGTTGATCTGATTACCCTGGAAGGCAGACAGCCAAAGTCCATCAGAAAGAGCCCCCTGGCTAGGACTGGCCCCCTATACCCACCCTTCTCATGGTGCACAACCACCAGGTCCCAGGTGGGATGGGAAACAGGGAAAGACAGGAATTGGATCAAGGCCAGGCTCTGGACTCCAAAAAAGGGGGGACACGAATGGCTATGATGGGCCTGTCGCTCCAGCTCCAAGGGAAGGCAGTGCTGAGAACTCAGAGCTCAGTATGGGGGCTGTCTGTCCCCAAGGTCAATCCTGGTCACCCCAGTCAGGCCCCAGTTAACCCACCTCCAGATCATCCTCTATCCTGGTGTCCATCACCTTCAGATCTTTGAGGTATTCTCCCAGGAAGGGAACACACTGGACAAACAGGGTGAGGGTGGGATGAGCCCCTGCTCTCAGGTGCCGCACACGCCCTCTCCTGAAAGCCTCCCACCCTCAGCCTCCTGGCCACCCCAGGCTTCCCATGTGGAGCAGCCCAGGTCCCTTAGGGCCTCCACTCAATTGTCCCTTCCCTCACTCTCCAGAAACTCCTCTTGATCAGCTCCCAGGACCTCCTTTGGGCAAACCACTAGGTCAGTGGTCCCAGGCAAGACCCACCCCCATGTCCAGCCTGCAAGCACCTCCCCCAGGCCCTCCTCTTGGTCATTTCTAAGGGAGGGCTTCAGGTTCTGTGGGCACAGGAGGTGGGGCTGGAGGAGGAAGGCCTCCCTCTCTTGACTTGGAAGCCTCCAGCTGGGAGGACACAGCCCCCTCCTCTGACCCTGGAGCGCCCCTCAGATAGGCTCACTCACCTTCCGGTGCAGCCTCTTGGATCCTCGATGGTAGAGCATCAGAGTGACAAACCTGGAGGCTGGGTGGAGGACAGGGTCACTGAGGTCATGCTCACCTCACCCCATTCCCCCACCAGCCCTGACCTCACACCCTGGCCCTCTGACCCAAGTCAGCTGGTACCTGTGCCACCCAGACTCCAGCATGCTCTGCTTCTGGATGGCTCCCAGCTACAATGCACCCTCGGTGTGTGTGACCTGGAGCCTGGGCCTGGCCTCCTTGACCCGTTCCCTCCTCTGGAAAGTGGGAGACCTCCACCGAGCTCACAGGTTCTCCTGAGGACTCAGTGTCATTCCTGTCATCAATGTTCTCACCCTCAGCCCTCCCGGTGGCACAGGGCAGGGAGCTGCGCACTGTCCTGTTCTGTCCTGAACTCGTGACCACCCTGTGAGGCCTGTAGCATGCGTGGTCACCCCTCCATGTCAACAACAAGGAGACTGACTGGCAGCGAGTGCTCTAGGGGCGCAGTGGGAAGACTCAGAGAGCACACCCCTCTGTCTCTGGTCCAGACAGTAGGACCCGAGGCCAAGCAGCCCTTTTGTTCCCCTGGCCTGGGGCAATCCCCATCCCTGGGACAGGCAGGAGGCACTCCCCTTGGAGGTGCGGAGAAGACACGAGTGGCAGCAGGGCCTTGGCACCCTGAGGACAGGCTGGGCTGGTTGAGGGAAGAAATCTCCCCCACCCTCCCATTCACCCTACAGCCTGGAAGAAGCGAAGTGCAATAGGGAGGGGCCAGCATGGAAGCCAGAGACCTGCTCAAAGTGCCAGCTCTGCATCCCGTCCTGGAACAGCCCGGCCACCAACTTGTGTGCCATGACCGGGCCTCCTGCTCTTGAAACTGCCCCCCCACCCCCACCTGCCCATGGACCAAACAGATCCCTCTTCCTGGTAATCAGGACCGAGAGGGTGAACATTTTCAGAGAATCTTCAAGTGACAAACAACAAAAGCTGCATCCTGTGCAGTCCCCCCTTCCCTCACGCCCCCCTCTCTGCAGACCTCCAGGCTCGCTCTACCTTGATTAGCTGTTCCCTCCTCAGTATGTTGTCCTTTCTGCAGAGTTTTTTCATTGTCAGTGCCCGCTTCCTGAGTGGAGGAAAAGAGGAAAGACATGTTTAGGAAAGATGGGGGAGTCGGATTCAGGGCAAATTCTTGTCAACAATGTCATGTTTCAAACTGCCTCAGGGTTCCTCTGAGCAGGAAGGTCTCCCTGGGACGGGGGCAGGGCTCTCATATTGGTCACGTTGGACCCCTCTCCATATCTATGGAGCAGCTCTCTTTTGACCAGTTTGGGTTTGAACTGGGCACACTGTTCAGGTGCTGAAAACACTTGAAAATCTCCCATTCGGCTCAATGCCGTCTCTGACATTGGAGGAAACTGACTCCTGAAGCAGAGCCAGTGGCCTGAGGTCCCATGGAGCCTTAGACACCCAGCCCACCAGCCCAGTCCATGTTGCCATGGTTGGCTGCCTCCCAGGAGGTGAGGGGACATTGGGAGACATACGGGAGACATCTGCCCACGACTCCTCCAATGGGAGAGGCCTACGGACCTAGAAACTTTCCCCCATGTTTTCTTCAATCGATGGATGGGCACACTCTGCAGAGCGGCCAGGATGGCATGCAGGGAAAAGTTCCTTAGGCTTCTTCCCCCAATGGGGAAGGGGAGACATGGGCTGTGAGGTGGGAGCTGCAGTTGTACCTTCAATCCCCCTTGAATGACACCCATTCATGCTGGGACAGATGCTCAGGGAGGGCACGTATAGCAGCCAAAGACCAACTCTCAGAGCGAGGAGGATCCCAGCTCAACCCAAGGAAGGAGCCAGGTAGCAAGTGAGCCTCCCAACACCGGCTCCTGGGCATCAAGGTCCGCGTGCCCCTGGTAGAGAGGACATGGGGGCTGTGCTGGGGCTCAGGCCTCAGGCCTCATTCCTGAGAGCTGACCAAGCAGCAGAGGCATTTTTCAAGGCTCCGCATAGGGACGTTACTGGGCCTCCCCCAACAGACCTTGGCCACCTTCATCCAGTGCTCCACCACTTTGGCCCTGTCCTGGGCCATCATGCTTGGGTCCCCAAGGCAGGTGGTGATCACACAGGTGGCCACATGATTGAACTGTCTGACGGGGGCACTGACAGTGGAGGCCACGTGCTCCTTGCCCGGCTTGGCCCCCTGGGGCCAGACGGAGCC
>NW_006294760.1:1032772-1048522 GCF_000327345.1 Myotis davidii | reverse complement strand
CACCCATGCCCCCTGCCCCACTCCCCCAATCATCTTCCCCGACTGCAGTCCCCTCACCTTCCCACTGTGCCTCAGTGGGCTCTAGATGCGCCAGCTCCACCCAAAGACTTCTCACAAGGCCCACCGGGTATGGGGCAGGGCGGCTGTGCAGCACCAAGGCCTCCTTCAGGAGGAACCATGGAGAAAGGAGTGTCTGGCCCAAATATTGTACCCGGTCCGGCCAGGTTCCCATCACAGAAGCGGTGGCCCTGGGGAGAGGCAGGTGGGCAGCAGAGTCAGAGTCCTGGTCTTTCCTTCCACTCTGCCCTCCCATGGCACTTCGTTTGGGACTGAACCTCTGTGCAGGCCCCTCCCCTTCCAGGGCACAGCCCCATGCCACCCCCGGCCCCTGTGTGGCTGTCCCGGTTGTGGCAGGCAAGGGATTCAGCAGGTTCAACACGGAGTCTGTGTGAGACTCTTCTTCCCACTGGCAGCTCTCCTGAAGGTCCAGTGCGCTGCCCACCCCAGCCTTGCAGGCCCCTGGGCATCTGGGCTGAGAACTGAGACAGACTTGTGAGCAGCCTGCTCACCACAATCCTGTTCTGAGTCTGGCCACGGTGGTCAGGGGAGATGGATATGGAGAGGGGCAGGAGCAGGGTGGGTCTGTGAGGGGGATGAGACTCTGAGGCACAACTCAGCCCAGCCTCCCCTCTGGGTCCCCAAGGCCAGGGACCCCACCCACTGTCCTGTTTGACTCATGTCTCCTTGCAGAGGAGCCACCGGAGCTCAGCTCTCCCTTGGGAATCAGAAGATGCGTAAGATCAGGGTGCTGCCAGGCCCTGCCCTACCTGAGCCCCCACTCTGCTAACACAGGAGACCCTCCTTCTGCACCCACAGACCACTCACTTTGCTAATTGCTCCTGCGGTGTGTCTCCCCGGTCATTATGAGGGGTTATCCCTCCAGATGTGGAAACACCTTGATGGCATCAGCTCTGATGGATGGGGACAGGACCTGCGAATGATGGACAGTGTGACTGTCTGACTCACTGACTAGAACTGAGGCCAGAAATTGTGTCTGCTTCATTCTTTGAACCAGGCTAAGTGTCTCCACAAGTGGCTGCCTGTGGTAGGAGCTGAATGCGCATTGTCAAGTGCATCTGAGTGGGCCTGGGGCCCTGCTCTCCCCTGCCATCCCCCATGTGGCTCCACCAAGGACCAGGACACGGTCAGCGAGGTGACATCTCTCACTGCTTGACAGGTTGTTTCCCATGTGCTTTTCCACACTCAGATGCCACAGGCCGCTGATGGGAGAGTCAGGGGACTTTCCATGGGACAGAGAGACATAATTGACAGGATCAACCACAGACGGTCCAGCAGCCCTTTCTTCAGAGCCGGCGGCAGGTAGGCCCTGCCATGGCCGGTCCCCACAGCAGTGCCTACCACAGCCCTATGAAGCTAATCCTGTACCACCCACTTTTCAGAGGAGCATTCTGAGCCTCAGACTGATGTGATGACATTGTGAAGACCCACAGCTAGCAGTGGGCAGACTCCCCACTGTGTTGAACAGGGGACCCATGCTCACCTTGTTAACAGCTCGTCCAGGAACCACTGGGCTCTGGAGAAGGCCGGGCGGGTGGGCATCAGGGTGCAGATGTGGGGGATGTTGCCAGCCGGGAAAGCTGGTACCAGGGACTCTGCCACCTTCTCCAACATGCCTTTCTGGAGGTCTCGCATCCTGCGGGCTTCACATAGTCTCAGAGTGAACTCAGCTGCATACTGGGTGGGACAAGGAGGGACATCCAGTCAGCGGCATCACCGTGAATCCCAGGAGGATGGAGGTCTGGAGCTCACACAGGAGTCCCAGGCCCTCAGGGACAGGAGGGCCCAGGCTGAATGAGGTTCTAGGTTTTCAAAGTTCCACTTCAGTTCAGTGGGTGGGGGATGTTCCTACAATTGTGACCTTCGGGGCATGTTTCTTGTTTGCTTGTGTGTTTTGGCTGAGGAACAACAAACCTCCTGTATTAACAGTTCATATGATGAGCATTGACCCCATGAGGCCTCAGGAAACATCCACATTATAGAGATGAGAACACAGAGGCTTACGGATGTCGCATGTCTGCTCAAGGGCATGCAGGTCAGAACTGGGAAATGTCCTGCATGACATTCCTTCTCAGCTACCTGAGACTGATCTGCTCCCAACATGAATGGAAAGGGGCTGGGAACCTTGCCCATCCCTGTGTGGGCATAGTGCACACGGTAGACATGGCCTATGAAAACTACTGACTTCAAAAAAGACCCTTTTGTTTCATCCTTTTATATTAAAGGGCATTTTAAGACCCTCGTTGTGAGGATCCCAGATTCTGCAAAGCGGCAAATGCCTGCAGACTCCAGACTGGAGAAATGTCATTATCAGGCAGGAATCTGACCAGAGGACTCAAGAGGGAGCAAATCCATGCGGTGAATGTAAAGTGCCAGGTGACTCAGTGTCCCTGTGAGGCAATTGCCAATGAAGCAACACTGTGCTTACCTTGGACAGCCTGACATCAGACAGGTGAAAATTTCAATGAGTGAGAAAACCTTGGGCCAGGCTGGGAGCAACATTCATCAGAAACTGCTATTGGCAACGTCCCTGCTACAGCCCTTTGGGTTTGGAATCTGCCTGCAGCCATTCAAATTTTACATGTGCACGTCCTTCCACCAACAGAGGGCGTCCATCTCCAGAGGGAATTCTGGCCCCTGAAACACCCCTGCCCCACTCCCCCAATCATCTTCCCCGACTGCAGTCAACTCACCTTCCCACTGTGCCTCAGTGGGCTGTAGATGCGCCAGCTCCACCCACCTTCCCACTGACAGGTCATGCTCACCTCAGAGGGTGTGGTACATGTTGTGATCTGAATGTGTCCCCCCAATTCCATGACTTTGGGACCCCTAGAACTTCACTATGTGTCTGCATTTGAGTTTTAGTCTTCCAGCAAGTCATTCAGGTGCCGTGAATTCAGTGGTGTGGGTCTTGATCTAATCTGACCAGTGTCCTCAGAAGAAGAGGGGAGGACACGTGGCAGTGCAGAGGGGAGTCCATGTGACACACAGAGAGAAGACAGCCATCTACAAGCTGAGGAGCGACCCCCTCAGGAGAAACCAGCCCCGCTGACGGCACCATCTCTCACTTCTAGCCTCCGGAATTGTGAGAAAATGAATGTCTACTGTTAACACCACCCAGTGTGGTCCTATGTTATGGCAGCGCAAGCAAGCAACCTAACACAGTCCATTCCGACACACATCAGTGTTCCGGGCAGCACTGCTGACATGGCAGCTGAACTGCATTAGGCCCATGTCCGTCAGCACTGAAAGGCCGCATCGCTGGGCGAAGGACCCCCGTTATTGGACCAGGTCTGCAAGGACAGTGGAGCTGAGTGCTCTACAGGATTCTGGCAAGTGTAGTTTAAACAACACAGATAGGCAAACGTGCTTCTGGTCTACTGTGAAGTGAAACAATATTATTTCACTCTGATATTTTTAAAAATACATGAGGAGTGTCTTTCTACTCTCCCATGTAACTGGAGGGAGGAGGGGAGGCCCGGATTCCTCTGTCATGGGGCTGAGGCACACTCTAGGGCAGTGATGGCGAACCTATGACACGCATGTCAGAGGTGACACGCAAACTCATTTTTTTGGTTGATTTTTCTTTGTTAAGTGGCATTTAAATATATAAAATAAATATCAAAAATATAAGTCTTTGTTTTACTATGGCTGCAAATATCAAACAATTTCTATATGTGACACGGCACCAGAGTTAAGTTAGGGTTTTTCAAAATGATGACATGCCGAGCTCAAAAGGTTCACCATCACTGCTGTAGGGAGAGCCGTTGGAGGGCCTCAGGGGAGTCCCCAGAATTGAGTCTGGGTTCTGGGCACTGCCAGGTCATCAGTTATTGTGGATGTAGAGACCCTCAAGGCCAGTTCTCACCTGAGTCCGGCCCTGGATGGTGTCTGTGGCCTGATGCACCTTCCCCGGGTTGAGGGAGGTCGAGTAGTTGAACCCGTTGACCAGCCCTTCAGTGATGTCCCTGTTGGAGATCTACAAAGACAGAGCCCGGTACCGGGCCAGGAGGCTTCAGGAACCTTCCACCCCAATCTGGGGCTCTACCCCATGGCAGGCCTGGCAAACTGAGACAGTCTGTTAGGGAGTGAGGCTTAGAGAAGGTCTACAAGGACAGTGGAGCTGACTGCTCAACAGGTTCCTTGGGGCAGGGAGTTACAATAATAAAATAGCAAAATCCAAATGTGCTCCTGGCCTACTGTGAGTTAAACATATTTTTTCCTTTAAAATTCCCACAAATATATGAGGAGTGTCTTTCTATTCTCTCGTGTTGTTGGTGGGGGGAGTGGAGATCTAGATTGCTTTGTCATGGGACTGTGGACACGCTAGTGCAGCGGTTCTCAACCTGTGGGTCGTGACCCCTTTGGCGGTTGAACTACCCTTTCACAGGGGTCGCCTAAGACCATCCTGCATATCAGATATTTACATTACGATTCATAACAGTAGCAACATTAAAGTTCTGAAGTCGCAAGGAAAATAATTTTATGGTTGGGTCACAACATGAGTAACTGTATTTAAAGGGCCAGAAGGTTGAGAACCACTGTGCTAGTGGGAAAGCCCTGTTAGGGCCCTGGGGGAGTTTGCAGATTGAAGTCTGGATTCTCGGCCCTCCCTGGTCATCTTGGGGTCCTGGGTGTGGAGACCACCCTGGGCCAGCTCTCACCTCAGACAGACACTGGACAGTGTCATCGGCCCGGTTCACCAGCACCCTGACCTGGTAGGAATACTGGAAGGTATAACTACTATTGCACACCCACACCCACTGGCTCAATACTTCACATGATGTTAAATTAATCCCAAATTCTGGTGTTCCCTTTAAAAAATCACTGCTCACTCAGGCCGGTTGCTTAGTAGTTACAGCATCAGTCTGCAGACCAAGGTGTCATGGGTGTGATTCCTGTTCAAGAGCACTACCTCGGTTGCTGGTTCCCCAGCCTGGGTAAGGGTGCATTTGGGAGGCAACCATCTGATATGTCTCTCTCAGGTTTTTGTATCTCTCCACCACCCCCCGCCCCCCCACACCACAACCCATTCTATGGCCCATCCACTCTCTCTAGAAATCAATGAAAAAAATATCCTCGGGTCAGGATTTTAAAAAATCATTTCTCTGCCAGGCCCCCTAATTAGAACCCCGCTTCCCAAGGCTGAGTGCCCTGGACTCCAGGACAGGAACCGCTGGGTGAAATTGGACATGGCCTGCAGAGGCCCTTCAGAGCCTGCGGCTGGCTCTGTTGCCACTGTTTAGTTTCAGAATGTATATAATTGACACCCGATTTGAGTTTGTTTTACTTTGACTGAGTTGTGTGCTTCTTTTGTCTTTGTTTTTTTGGTCACAAATCACTAGCCATTAGTAAGCTTTTCTAATATTGCTCAGCAATGCACCATACTTTTTCCCCTTTTTACATTTCACTCTCTTCAACCATTTTTACCACCCTCCGTCCATGGCAACCACTAATCTGTTCTCTGAATCTATGAGGTTGTTTTGTTTTTATTCCACATACTAGAGGCCCTTTGCATGAAGAGATTCATGCAATAGGCCTTCCTTCCCCTGGCTGCCGGCTCCGGATTTCCTCCGGCACCCAGGACCCAGGCCTTTGCTCCGGCTGCAGCGGAGAAGCCAAGTCTCTTCAGTCTTCAGTCGTCCTCAGTCTTCAGTCGTCTTCAGTCTTTGCTGGGGCCAGAACCTCAGTCTTCCCTCCACACCTGCATATGCAAATTAACCACCATCTTTGTTGGGCTAATTTGCATACTCATCCTGATTGGCTGGTGGTCATAGTGGAGTGACACCAATTTGCATGTTTCTCTTTTATTAGTGTGGACTAGAGGCTTGATGCCTGAAATTCATGCATGATTTGGGTCCCTAGGCCTGGCTGGTGATCAGGGCCAATCTGTGGGGTGGTCGGCAGGGCAATGGGGGGGTCCCCACTGTCACCCACCTTGGCCAGCCTGGCATCGCCCGCTCACCAGCCCTTACCCCTGCTGTCATTGCTGCCTCCAGCAGGGGACAGGTGGGGTGATGGGAGATGGCACCGATACATTTACCAGCCAGTCCCGCCCCCCACTGCTGCTGCTGCTGGTAGCCTCCCTCTGTGGGGCGACTGGTGGGTGAGGGGTGGGTGAGGAGGCAGGGCCCCACTGGCGCCTGCCTTGGCAGCCTGGGGCTTGCGGGCTGGGGGCAGCTCCTGCATTAAGCATCTACCCCCTGGTGGTCAGTGTGTGTCATAGCGACCCATTGTTCCACTGGTCATTCCGCCATTGGATCAATTTGCTTATTAGGCATTTATTATATAGGATTAGCAAGATCATGTGGCATTTGTCTCTCTCTGTCCAACTTAGTTCACTTATCATTGTGTCCTCGAAGACCATCTATGTTGTTGCAAATGTCAAGATTTCATTTTTTATGACTGAATAATACTCTCCTGTGTATATGCACCACATCTTCTCTATTCAATTGTCTATCAATGGACACTTAGGTTGTTTACATATCTGTGCTATTGTAAATAATGTTGCAATAAACATAAGGATATGTATCTTTTTGAATTAGAGTTTTTGATTTCTCCACATACCCAGAAGAGAAATTGCTGGCTCATATGCCAGTTCTATTTTTAAGTTGTTTAGGAATTTCCATACTGTTTTCCATGGTGGCTGCACCAACTTACAATCCTACCAACAGTGCCCAAGGGTTTCCTTTCCTCCATGTTCTCACCAGCACGTGTTACCTCTTGTCTTTCTGATAACAGCCCTTCTAACAGTAGGGTGATATTTTTGTGGTTCTGATTTGCATGTCCCCAATAATTTCTGAAGTTGAGCATTTCCTACACTTTAATTTTAAATGCTACTGAATAAGCAGCACTATATAGAAAACTAAAACCACTGCTACTCCACCCTGGCCTGTGTGGCTAAATGGTTAGAGGGTTGGCCATGCATCAAAGGGTCGTGGGTTTGCTTCCCAGTCAAGGGCACGTGCCTGGGTTGCAGGTTTGATCCCACATGGGGAAAGCAACCAATGAATGTGTCTCTCTCACATCTATGTTTCCTCTCTCTTTCTCTCTCTCTCCCTTTCTCTCTTTCTGTAAAGACTGAGAATAAACATAAAACCCATCACAATGAATCATCATAAATGTCTCAGTCCTGTGCAGAGGCCCTGCAGAGGCTGATAATGAAGACAGAGGGCGGGAGGGCCCTGTTTACAGGGGGGTTGGTAAGGCTCTGTGGAGAGACGCTTGTTCCCGCAGAAGGTGAGGAGGGGCCAGGTGGGGTGTCCCTGAGCCTCTCTATGGCTTCCTCCAGGCTCCCCAGGCAGCGTCTGGGCGAGAACTCCAACCACATAGGACTTTGGGTGAAGGGGGTTCACTAGAATTTTTAAAGTGATTTCTGTGGGCAATCTCTTTGCTCCCTTTCCCCCTCACAAAGCCCAGTGAGTGGGACAGAAGTTCTTGTGGGTAAAGAAACAAAGGTTTAGAGGACAAGAGCTTTGAGAAAGCCTGGGAGTAGCAGGGCAGGGACTGGGCTAGATCTCCCAGGAGCAGCCCCAAACCCCAGAACTGCCCATGTCTCCCCCACCTGTTTCCCAGGTAACCTGGAGAGACAGGGAGAGCCGCCATCAAATCAGATGATGACGGGCGGGGTTCCCAGCATATCCCTGCACACCCTGTCCAACTGACCTCCCCGGGTCTTGGCTTGGGGACACGCCTCCCTGTACTTCTGGCCTTGGGCCCTGGACTCGATGTTGCGTTTTGTTTTGTAACCTGCAGAGAGGGTGGGGACTCTTTGCTGTGCTGGTTGGGTCGCTGTGGCCCCACACGAGGCCACTGCTGTCTGATGGAAATGAGTCAACGGGAGTGGGAGGCCTTGCAATGGGAAGAAATGGGAAGCCACAGGAGGGTTCTAAACAAGGGACCACTCAGTCACATTGATCTTCACGTCTCATTCTGGCTATTATGTGCGAAGCAGCCGTTATTCCTGTGTGTTCATTTGCCGTGAGGAGGGACCCGTTCACACCAAGGCCCTGGCTCAGCTTGTCCAGCTGCCAGCGTGCTCCCTACTCACGGGCTTAGAAAGAGTCAACCTGTTCAGAACCAACTCTGGCTGCTAACTCACTGCCTCTGCTCCTAGGATCATCTGGAAATTATTAGAAGAAGTATGATTGAAAAACCTCATTATTGTTAATATAAAAAATAATTGTGTTCTATTCAGCACTTTTAAAAAGTAGATCACAATAATTTTCTAGATTTCTGGTCAAGATGGCAGCAGAGGTAAACATAGTACTTGTCTCCTTCCACAACCGACTCAAAATTACAACTAAACTACAGAACAACCATCGTTCAAAACCACCTGAACCCGAACTTTATGGGAGTCCTACAACTAAGGGATTAAAGCAGCCACATTGAGACTGGTAGGGTGGGCAGGACAGGCTGGTCCCACAGCCACCTGTGGTGGGTAACAATCAGGAGGGATATCTCGGCTGTAGAGCGCCCCCTTGAGGAGTGAGGGAGCCCAAGCCCCACATCAGCCCCCTGGCTCAGGGTTTCAGTGCCAGGAAGAGAAGTCCCCACAACTCCTGCCTATAAAAACCGGTGGAGATAGAAGCTGAGTGAGACAGGGGCTGCTGGAGTCCCAGGCAGTTCCTTTTAAAGAGCCTGCACATGGACTTACTCAGACTCACCCGCTCTAAGCTCCAGTGCTGGGACAGCAGTTTAAAAGAATCCAGGGACACAAAGGGTAGAAACGAAATTGTCTGGTTTTGGGGTGAGAGGCAGAGGGACAGTTTTTTTCCAAGACAGAAGTGCTGGTAGAGACCATTGTTCCTTTTCTGAGCTGGCAGGCGGAGCCATATCTGAGACTCCATCAACCTGGCTCACTCTGGTTGCCCCTCTCTGGTGATTGTGAGGCCCCACCCCACCCAACTTGCAGGCCCACCTAAGCCGCTTCAGGTGGCTTTTCCATATGAATGGCCTGTCTGGGCTCATGCTTCAGGTTTTCCTAACATTTCTCAAACAAGCAGCAGCTGGCCTCGGTGTGCCCTGCACCTCTCACTGAGTGGACCCAGACCTGGCACTAGCGGCAGTCAGCCTTGATTCACAGCTTGGCTTTGCTGGGTACTTTCAAGCCCAGCACAAGTAGCAGCCATCTCTAGATCATTTTGTAGCTCATGCTGGTGGCTCCAGAATGAACACAGGTGATGGCTGACTTGGTCTGCACCTCCTGGGAGGCCCCAGATCTAGCACACACCATGGACAGCTTCAGACCACATCTAATGAAGCACCACCACCCAATCACCTCCACAAGTGACACACTCAAGGGGCGGACTCAGTGGGCACCAGGGCCCAGCTGAGGCTGGTCCTGCTCTGTGGGGTGACCCCTGCACAGCTGATCCTCCATGGTAGCCAGTGGATTGCAGCCAGTCCCTCCCATTGACCTGCCAACAGTAATCAAGGCACAGCTACAACAGGAGGGTGTACACAGCGTACAAGGGACAGCGTACCTTGAGTGCCCAGCTTTGGTGATCTGGGAGGCTGTGGCACTGGACCCTACAGAACACCTACTACATTAGGCCATTCTACCAAGCCTGGGAGATGTAGAGCTTTACCTAATATGTAGAAACAAACACAAGGAAACTGTCAAAATGAGGAGAGAAAGAAACATGTCCCAAATGAAAGAACAGAAAAAAACTCCAGAAAAAAAAAAAAACTAAACAAAATGAAGACAAGCAATCTACTGGAGGCAGAGTTCAAAACAGTGGTTATTAGGATGTTCAATAAACTTAGAACTTCAATAGTGAGTTGAAGTTCACACACACAGCCCACCCTGCCTATCTCATTCTCTCTCTTGTCTCATAAGCATTCCACTGGGACCCACCTTCTCTAAGCCTCACTCATCATCACACCAGAAGGGACACACTCAAGAGGCAGACTCAATGAGCACCAAAGCCCCACTGAAGCAAGTCCTGCCCCATAAGGGTGTCTCCAGCATAGCAGTTCTTCTTATAGACACAGTGGGTCCTCACAGTCAGCCAAAAATGTGAAGACAAAGAAACATGTCATAACTGAAAGAAATGGAGGAAAGCAAACTAATGGAGGACATAGAGTTCAGAACCACAGTGATAAAATTACTCAAGAATCTTCTACAAACCTCCGAAGAACTTAGTGAGACCTTCAAGGATCTTAATGGGAATGCCAAAAAAATGGAAAAGGACCAGTCAGAAATTAAACATACACTGACTGAAATAAAGAATAATACACAGAGATACAATAGCAGATGAGAGGATCCCAAGAGTCAAGTCAAAGATTTGAAATATAAAGAAGCAAAAAACACCCATCCGGAAAAGCAAAACGAAAAAAGAATCCAAAAATATGAAGATAGTGTAAGGAGCCTCTGGGACAACTTCAAGCGTACCAACATCCGAATTATGGGGTGCCAGAAGAAGAGAGAGAGCAAGATACTGAAAGCCTGTTAAAAGAAATCATGACAGAAAACTTCCCTACCTGGTGAAAGAAATAGACTTACAAGTCCAGGAAGCGGAGAGAACCCCAAACAAGAGGAATCCAAAGAGGACCACACCAAGACACATCATAATTAAAATGCCAAGGTCTAAAGACAGAGAATCTTAAAAGCAGCAAGAGAAAAACAGTTAGTTACCTACAAGGGAATACCCATACGACTGTCAGCTGATTTCTCAACAGAAACTATGCAGGCCTGAAGGGAGTGGCAAGAAATATTCAAAGTGATGAATGCCAAGAACCTACAACCAAGATTACTCTACCCAGCAAAGCTACCATGTAGAATTGAAGGCCAGATAAAGAGCTTCACGGACAAGAAAAAGCTAAAGGAGTTCATCACCACCAAACCAGGATTATATGAAATGCTGAAGGATATTCTTTAAGAAGAGGAAGAAGAAGAAAAAGGTAAAGATAAAACCTATGAACAATAAAGTGACAACAAATAAATATCTATCAACAAGTAAACCTAAAAATTAAGTCAGAATAAGCTGGTGAATATAATAGAAGCAGGGGCATAGAAAGGGAGTGATCAGACAATTCTTGGGGGGAAGGGAGTGTAGGGGGTGCAGGAAGAGATTAAACAAAAATCTTACACCTATGGATGAGGACAGTGGCAGGGGGTAAGGGCATGGGGTGGGGTGGGAACCAGGTGGAGGGGAGCTATGAGGGGAAAAAAGAGGAACATCTGTAATAATCTGAACAATAAAGATTTATCAATTTTTTTAAAAAGGAGACAAAGATTCTAATTTCTATTTTTAATCCCTTTGGACAGCGCTCTTACTTCTGCCTTATTCTCTCTGTAAGAATCCCACTCTTTTTTAAAAAATATTTTTTAATTGATTTCAGAGAGGGAAGGAGAGGGAGAGATAGAAACATCAATGATGAGAGAATCATTGATCAGCTGCCTCCTGCACAACCCCCACTGGGGATTGAGCCGCAGCCTTGGCATGTGCCCTTGACCAGAATTGAACCCAGGGACCCTTTAGTCCACAGGCCGATCTTTCCATTGAGCCAAACAGGCTAGGATGAGAAACCCACTCTTTAAGCTTTTTACAAGGTAAACCTCAATACTATCAGACATCACCCAGGTAAATTCAAGAAAAGAAGCAAAAGTTAGAACAAGAAAAATTGGAGACATTTTTCATTTTTTCCTGCTGGGTGGATTTTAACAGACCTTTCATGATTATCTGACTAAAGCTGATTGTCAGCTACAAACATGTTTTATTACAGCTTTTATAAAATTTAGAAAAAGAAAAACACTCTATTTTTTAGTATCTTACACCAAAACTATTTTTTCCCCATACTTTTCCCATATTTTCACCACTTTCACTGCCTCCAAGACTATTTATGGTCAGCCCTCACTAGCAGAAACATGTAACAGATTGGCGGATTATGAAAAATGGGTCTGGCAGAAACGCCAAGGAACTTGAGGATTTGGGGGGTGGAGGACAGGTTTGTTTTAGTTCTTTGATGTTTGTTTCAAATTTCTGTGTTGTCCCAAAATATAAAGTGCTCCTATGTAATTTAATGTACAAAAGGAGGCACTACTTAAGAATTTTTCATTTGACCAACTGAGTTTATTACACACACAAAACTCAAAACGAAAGGCTTTAAGTAAATTGCTTAACTATAACTTGGTATTCTTAAAACATACCTTTAACTCTACTAGGCGAAAACTACTCAGGCATATGCATGGTCAAAAACTGCACGCTGGATAGAAAGAGCTTAGCCGAGGAAAAATACACACACACACACACACACACACACCGCTTTTCTTTGTCTTTTTGGTAAGGCCTGATAAAGTTTCTCCCTGCTTCCAGGAGAAGTGGATCAGCAACCAGACTTCTCACCTGCTTATCCCTCACCGTGAACCAGCTGTGGGTGCAAAACTGGCCCAGCAGACTGGCTTGTGCTCCTCTGTCTACACTGGAATACCCTGTAGGCACACTTGGCAGAACTGGGATGAACATACACGCTGTCCAAGCCCTGGAGATCCTGTCCCACCATAACAGCTAGTGTCTTTGCCCCTAGAGTGGGGGTGGGGCTGTGCCCCTCAGGTAGGGGGTCCTCAAATAGAAGAGGCTGTGGATGGGGGGGAGGCCAGACTGTCAATACAGAGATCAAGAATGCAGACACCCCACATTCCTGTCCCATTGGGATCAGCTCCACATGAAGGAATGTGCAGGCCTGGGCAGCATGGTGACAGTGCCCTGGATCTGTCTGCGGCCATGCCACTCCAGAAGCACAAACCCAAAGCTCCCTGCAGAGCCTCTCTACAGTGAAAGGGAGTCCTGGCTGTGTGTAAAGGTGTCACATGGCAGAGGTGTCTTCAGTGTCCTCACAAAACACTCTTGCTTTGCTACAGACACCTAGCTGGCTTACAACTCCAACACATATTACAATATTTCTGCCAAAATGGACATATATATTTTCCTACTAATGGAAAGATGGAGACCTAGGCAAAGATGTGAGAATAAATCAGGTTCTAAGGATTCCTGAGACAAATGCTCAGTAGAGTGTGGGTACCAGCGACTAAATTCCTGATCAAAGCTGCCTCTCTGCGCCCTCTTGTGGTGCATGCAGGACATGCAGCCCCATGTGAGGACTAAAGGTTGAATTCCTGAAGGGAGCTGTCTCTTCTACACCTTCCTGTGGTGAACAAAGGATATACAGCCCCAAGTGGCGACCTGAGGCGAATACCTGATAGGAGCTGGCTCTTCTATGCCCTCATGTGGTGCACTTAGGTCATGCAGCCTCACAGTGGGACCAGAGGTTGAATTCCTGATGGGAACTGCCTCTTCTGTGCCCTCTTGTGAAGAACAAGGCAAAAACAGGCCCATGTGGGGACCAAAGGCTGAAGGCCTGAGGGGAGTTGTCTGTCTGTGCCCTGTTGTGTTGAACCAAGGACAAGCAGCCAGCCCATGTGGTCACCTAAGGCTGAATGCCTAATGAGAGCTGTCCCTTCTGTGCCCTCTTGTGGTGCACGAAGAACATGCAGTTCCACAGAGTGACCAAAGGCTGAATTCGTGATGGGAGCTGTCTCTTCTGCACACTCTATGGTGCCTGAAGAACATGCAGCACAGCCCATCTGTGTGTCCTATTCATCAGCTGCTTCTTCACTTCGTTGCCCTTTTGGCATCATCAGTAACTTTAACCCGAGAGCATTTGCTGGACGTGCTGTTCAGACAGAGTCCAAGCCAGCCTGGGAGCTTTGTTATAATGACTTTATTAACTTCCCCTGGGATTTGGACCTGGCATTACATTACAGCATCTACAGAAGCTGTTGAGCATAGCACACATAAACTAATTACTAAAATTCTGCAGCACATCAAAATTTATATAGTTTTCCATCTGACAAAAAGATAGCTATAACTTTTATTAATTCGCCCCTAATGGCTATTGTTGTTTTGGCTGTTGTCATTTTTTTTTTATTTGACAACTGCAGGAAAAGAGGTCAATGCCCCTGGCTAAATAGTCAGGTTTTGTGTGTTGTGAATAGTCCTGTGGCACAGGTGTTGAAAATCACTTGTCCAGAAGGCAATCTTTCATTCCCAAGTGCACGCACATCATTTCTCTTTTCACAAAGAGGGTCTTGGGGAGATGCTCTAACCTGGTGATGAGAGTGAGATTGGGGGACAGGACGCCCTGACAGAGTGGAGATGGGAAGGTGAGAACACAATTCTGAAGAATGAAAATGTAGATGTTGCCACCAACCTAACCATCCAATATTTTGTGTTTTAATTTGGTTGCAGCGTGTGGAGGAATGTGGCTGTAGGTGGCTGGGGAGCTGAAAGGTAATGGTTCTTAGGGAGGTCCTCTGGCCATCCTGGGATGGTCTTCACTGAGAGGAAGCGGGCGGCCAGCGTTATTCTGGTCGGAGGAGTTACTGGGTTGCTGGGCCTGGGGGAGAGGGACCTTAGTATTTGGTTACCAACACATTTAAGCATGCGCACTTCTCAGAGGTGTTCCTCAGAAGCTTGGAATGAGATTGGAATCCTCTCCGAGATGCCTGAGGCCAAGTGAGGGTTCCATCGGGCACACTGTGAATATCATAGCGCGGCTCTCTAGTGAAAAGGACCAATATGAGGAGCCCATGTGGCTGACTGGCTCTTCTAAGTGTCCACAAGTGAGGGGCTAACCTCGCTGTGATCTGCAGAGGACATGTCCTACTGTCCACCGCTGCCAGCAATGCTCCCGGGGGACTAAGTGACCATTGATCTGCTACTCAGAATGCCACCCAGCCCAAGGGGTGGGGAGGCATTTAGAATCAATGCAAGGTTGCGGTGCCGAATAGCTAAAGAGAAGGTGGATGATGAAAAGCAAGACTCGGCTCAGTGTGGGGCACTATGACATTCCATGCACACCCGATGGTCATGACAGATGTCATGGGCACCACCTCCACCCCATGTCACCTTGTTTGCTAAAGGGTTTGGGGGATCCCTGGACCCTGCAGTTCGCCTGCCTCAGCAGCCAGGGCCTGACCTTCAGACCGCATGCTCAGGGACTCAACAGAGGTGTGCCAGCTGACACCCCCCACTTTCCTGAAAGTGGGACTGTTATGGGGCCCACAGGAGCCCTTGTGGGTGGGGCAGGCCGGCTCAGTGGCCCAGTTGGTCATGGGTTTCCACTAGATCTCCTTCCTGGGACAGTGGAAGTCCAGGCAGCATCTGGTCCAGCTGTAGAAGGCCAAAGACAAGAGAAATCTTGGGCTGGGTTCAGTATGCCCTGGGAGAGGGACCAAGAGCCCTGCCAGTGATGCAGGGAAGCAGGCATCCAAGCCCTGGGTGCTCACAGAGGGCCACCCCACTAGGCATGCCTCCTGGTGGCCTCGCCTGGAATGGCGGGCGGGTCTGATGTAACAGGCTCCTGAGGCAACCACAAGGCCAGGAAGCGTTCTCACTTCTGTGAGGTAGGGACACATGAGCTGAACCAAGGCCCCCGTGGCACTGCCAGGCACTGCCCAGGAGGGAGGCAGTGAACCCTGGTCTCACCTTCAAGTCCTTACGAATCAGATTTCCTCCAATTCTGAAGCGACATCAATATCAATTCTGTGTAGGGCACCATCTGTCTCTCCACTGACAGCTTGTGTTTGTATCTATATATAAAAGGCTAATACGCAAAGTGTCCCCTCAGGAGTTCGACCAGGAGACTGGGAGTTCGATTACTTGCTAC
>NW_006294760.1:1023795-1032732 GCF_000327345.1 Myotis davidii | reverse complement strand
AGGACCGCATGGTGGTGGTGCACAGGCGATAAGGGAAGGAGGAAGCAGAGCCTGATCAACCCTGATCACCGACTACACCTAGGGACCCTACCCGTCATGAATTTCATGCACCAGGCCTCTAGTTTTTATTATAAATGCAACTTAATGGAAACACTGGGGCGATCCACCCATGGTATTTCCACCTGATCATTATGTGTATTTCTAGCCAACATATTTTGATGGGTGTGTTATCATGTATCTGTATTTAGTAAAATTTTTAAATTTATAATCTTTTCTTTTTGATCCTTACCTGAGGATACTTTTCCCAGTGATTTCCAGTGAGAGTGGAAGGGAAGAGGCGTCGGGGAACTGCAACCGAGGTACGTGCCCCTGACCAGGAATCGAACCTGAGACTCTTTGGTTCGTAGGTGGGCCCTCCGACCACTAAGTCAAACCAGCCAGGGCTAAATTTATCATCTTTTTAAAAATATTTTTAAAATCATATCAGAGAGAGGTGGAAACATCAATGAGAGAGAAACATGGATGGGCTGCCTCCTGCACGCCCCCTACCAGGGATCAAGCCTGCAACAGGGGTGGTGCCCTGGTGGGGAATGGAATGGCACTCTTTTGGTGCACATGATGGTGCTCAATCAACTGAGCAACACTGGCCAGGGCTGGATTGTTTGTTCTCAAGAAGAAAATTTAAAATCAGGAATGATCTACCATAATAAAACACGTGGTCTTGGCCGCATTTTTTTTTTTTTTTTTTAGGTTTTGAAGGTGTGTTTTTTTTTAAAAAAAAAGGCAAAAACAAAAAAAACAAACCACATACACAAAACAGAAAAAAATAAACATAAAACCCCAACAGTAAATAAACACTTTTACACCGGCGCATGACACCTTTACACCACAGAACACCCTGCATCCACCACATCAGTTTCAATTGTGCAGAGATACAGAACAAATCTCTGAACAGAGGCAGTGGGAGACTGCCTAGGAACATCTCTTCCACCTTTTCCAAAGGCAGGCTAGCCTCATACCCTGAGCCAGTCCGAGTTTTGACTTCCCTCCCGGGAAGGCCCAGAACAGTGTTTCCTGCCTCTTTTGAGTCCACAAGAGCACAGTCACCGCAGTCCCTCTGGGGCCCGCGAGTTCAGGCACCAGCGTGCCGGGGGCACACCTTCCTTGGGTCTCGGAGGCCAAAGCAAGTGCCCCGAAGCCCACTCTTGTCAGCAGTGGCCTAAGAGCCAGCTCAACTGATGTTTTTCCCGGCCAATGTACCAAAAGTGGCAGAAGGCATGGGCAAACGGTCAGCCCGCACTCCGAGGGAGGAAAGTTTAACTTTTATTTTGAGGATCTGCTAGGCCAGGGGAATTCTGGATCCAAACCCTGAACTGAACTCGTGGGAAGGCTCTGACCTATATATCTCCTCCTGTGGCGGGCCCCTGAGGGTCCCCGCAGCTCTGCCCGCGTCAGTCAGAGTGGGGAAGTAAGACTTCAGTTTTAACCAGATACTAAACCAGGTTGCAAGCCCCCGCCCCTCCATTTTCCTTTTCACCAGGTTGGTGAAGATATGTAGACAGGTGTGTCTTTGTTTGTTCCATTCTACCATTGTGCTGAGAACTCGGTTCCCATCCAGAGTGCCCCTTTTTCCCTCAAAGACTGCACACCTATCTGCTTCTCCCAGATTACTGTGCTGTCATCCCCAAGGTCAAGGCAGGAAGCATGGGTCCGGAACTCCGGGAGACCCAGGATGGTGATTTAGGTTATTGTAGTCAGCAATCTTCTGCTCCACCTTCCTCACTACAGGCAATACCCAGGGCTGGTAGTCATCCATGCGATAAACTCCCACTCCCAGGTTGACCATGTGAGGGCCGCATCTTTCCAGAAGTCTCACATTTCTGACATATTTCAAAGCAACTCCATTGATATCAGGTTGCATCTCAAGGTAGAATAGAAGGCCTTCATTGATGATTTTGGCAACCAATTGTGAGAAAAACAATGGCCTGTGGGTAAGACATCAGCTGAAGAGTATGTTAAGTATCCCAACAGTCCTCCAGGGGTGGCCCCAAGGACTGCCCAGCCCATCAGAATATGATGGAAGAGCCAGAGCTGCTGCTCCCCATCCCACGCAGAGACAGTCAAACCCTCTATCAAATTACCCAGTAGTCGGTCTTCATTTGAAGAGTGACATAATGTTTGGACGGAGACCAAAGCAAATCTTATCTAGACATTTGATGTCCAAATTTTTTGATGTGATTGTTGGGAGATCAGTGGAGGTCAGCAAGGCCTGCTTGGGGTATTTTAAGAGAAATAACTTATGCCTCTCATAGCAGTGTCCAACCTTCCTCGTATCAGATAAATGATCAACCCCATGAAGGCAGGCCCCATCCTGCAAAGCATGGCTTGGTGGAAGCTAAAGGTTTTCTCATTTCAATCTGTTGTCAAGCATGGATTACAGGTCTATTTTGGAAGCATCCGGTTTGGGGCAGGATGCCCTGCCATAAGGGAAACCGAGGAGAGAAAAACTGCTCTCTACTCTCCTGGCCTGAGCTCTGAGTCATCACACCAAAGATGTGCCCTTGCCCTTGGAACTTCTTAGATGCAGGCATCTGGTTCCAAGACTGACGCAAGTGGGTAGACTGAGAAGGCAGGACCAAGTGCTGTGTTTCCATGGTAACCCTGGCAGGAAGCACAGATGCATGTGGCTGGGATGGTGTTCTAAGGGATTCCCATCACATTTCAGTAGATCTGGCTCTTTCTAGAGGTCGAGGGACTGTGGACTTGCCTTCCTGTTCAGTGTGCATTTCCTCAAAGGGCCTCTAGCCCAGAGCGAAAGACTTCCTCTCCAAGACTCCTCCCTTTGGAGCACACAATGGCGTCAAAGACAGTCTCTTCAATAAATGTGGCTGGGAAAATTGGACAGATCCATGCAAAAAAATGAAACTAGACCACCAACTTACACCGTACCCAAAAATAAACTCAAAATGGATAAAGGACTTAAACATAAGACGGGAAACCATAAAAACCTTAGAAGAATCTATAGGCAGCAAAATTGCAGACATATGTCACAGAAATATCTTTAGCTCCTAGAGCAATGGAAACTAACGAGAAAATAAACAAAGGGAACTGCATCAAAATAAAAAGCTTCTGCACAGCAAAAGCAACCATCAACAAAACAACAAGAAAGCCCACTGCATGGGAGAACATACTTGCCAATGTTATCACCGATAAGGTTTAATCTCCAACATTTACAGGGAACTCATACTACTTAACAAAAGGAAGATAAACAATCCAATAAAAAATGGGCAAAGGACCTAAAAAATAGACACTTTTCAAAGAGGACATACAGAAGGCCAAGAGATATGAAAACATGTTCAAAGTCACTAATCATCCAAGAGATGTAAATCAAAAAACAACAATGCGGTGCCATCTCACGCCTGTCAGAATGGCTATCATCAACAAGTCAACAAACGACAAGTGCTGGTGAGGATGCGGAGAAAAAGGAACCCTCCTGCACTGCAGGTGGGAATGCACACTGGTGCAGCCACTGTGGAGAACAGTATGGAGTTTCCTCAAAAAACTAAAAATGGACAGAGAAACCAAGATGGCAGCATAGGTAAACACCAGAAATTGCTGCCTCGCACAACCACTTCAAAAATACAACTAAAAAACAAAACGGACATCATCCAGAACCACAGGAAGGCTGGCTGAGTGGAAATTCTACAACTAGAAGGAAAGAGAAAAGCACACTGAGACTCAGAGGAGGTGCGGAAGTAAAGCGCAGAGGTACGGAGGTGCACGCCGAAAGGGCTGGCAACTGAGGATGCGCTGTCTTTTTCAATCGGGAGGGAGTCTCAAGCTCCTGACTGCTCTGAACTCCAGTTCTGGGCAAGTCTCTGGGGATCCAGACTCATACGGGGAGAAACTGGACTGTCTGGCATCGGTCGGAACTCGAGGGCGGCTTTCTCTCCAAGGTGCTTGCAGTGAGTACCAGGACACTGAGACGTGGGACCTCTTAGGGTAGGACTGAGGATCAGCCATAGCTGTTTGCTCCGCCATGTCGATTCACTGAGACCCCGCCCCACCCAAGCTGTGCACAGAGGCTTTTGCATATGAAAGGCCTGGCCCTTTCCAATCTGAAAATTACCTAACAAACTGCAGCTGGGTCAGAGACCCAGAACTTCCAAAAGAAGGCCCAAGGCCCCACAGCAGCTTGCATTGCTTCACAACTGGACCTCATCTGGGCACCTCCAAACCGCAAACAAAGAAGAGGAATCTGCAAATCTCTCCACAGCTCCTGCTGGATAGCCTCAGGCAGAGGCTAAATTAGCACCTCCTTAGAGATCCAAGAGCCAGTGTACCCAGTGATCAGAGTGGGACCATCCAGATTACAACTCCTCAGATCCATAAAGGACACACTCAGGGGCAGACTCAGGGAGCACCAAAACCCCACTGAAGCAAGTCTTGCCCCATAAGGGTGTCTCCAGCACAGAAGTTCTCACACTGTAGATACAGCTGATTCTCACAGCCAATTGGCCTGGAGGTCAATTCCTCCCAGTGATACCTACACCAATAAAGGCTTAACTACAACAAGACTGTGCACAAAGCCCACAAAGGGGTACACCAAGAGGGTCCACCTAAGGTAATTGGGGAGGCTGAGCCACTGGGCCCTGTAGGACACCTAGCACAGAAAGCCACTCTATCAACACAAAGAAGCATAAAAAATGCGGAGACAAAGAAACAGGTCACAGATGACAGAAATGGAGGAAAGCAAACTACGGATATAGAGTTCAAAACCACACTTTTAAGGTTTTTCAAGAACTTTCTAGAAACTGCCGATAAATTTAGTAAGACCCTCAATAAATCTAGTGAGACTGCCGATAAATTTAGTGAGACCCTCAAAAAATCTAGTGAGACCCTCAAGGTTATGAAAAGGACCAACTAGAAATTAAGCATACACTGACTGAAATAAAGAATATTATACAGAGTTCTAACAGCAGACTAGAGGATCACAAGAATCAAGTCAAAGATTTGAAATACAAAAAAGCAAAAAACACCCAACCAGAAAAACAAAAAGAAAAAAGAATCCAAAAATATGAAGATAGTGTAAGGAGCCTCTGGGACAACTTCAAGCATACCAACATCTGAATTATAGGGGTGCCAGAAGAAGAGAGAGAGCAAGATATTGAAAACCTATTTGAAGAAATAATGACAGAAAACTCCCACCTGGTGAAAGAAATAGACTTACAAGTCCAGGAAGCACAGAGAACCCCAAACAAAAGGAATCCAAAGAGGACCACACCAAGACACATCATAATTAAAATGCCAAGAGCAAAAGACAAAGAGAGAATCTTAAAAGCAGCAAGAGAAAGACAGTCAGTTACCTACAAGGGAGTACCCACACGACTGTCAGCTGATTTCTCAACAGAAACTATGCAGGCCTGAAGGGAGTGGCAAGAAATATTCAAAGTGATGAATGCCAAGAACCTACAACCAAGATTACTTTATCCAGCAAAGCTATCATTCAGAATAGAAGGTCAGATAAAGAGCTTCACAGATAAGGAAAAGCTAAAGGAGTTCATCACCACCAAACCAGTATTATATGAAATGCTGAAAGGTATCCTTTAAGAAGAGGAAGAAGAAGAAAAAGGGAAAGATACAAATTATGAACAACAAATACACATCTATCAACAAGTGAATCTAAAAATCAAGTGAATAAATAATCTGATGAACAGAATAAACTGGTGAATATAATAGAATCAGGGGCATAGAAAGGGAGTGGACTGACTATTCTTGGTGGGGGGGTGGTAAAGGGGTGTGGGGGGTTCGGGAAGAGACTGAACAAAAATTGTACACCTATGGATGAGGACAGTGGGGGGGTAAGGGCAGAGGGTGGGGGGGTAACTGGGTGGAGGGGAGCTATGGGGGGAAAAAAGAGGAACAACTGTAATAATCTAAACAATAAAGATTTAATTAAAAAAAAAAAACCCCTCAAAATGGAACTCCCAATTGACCCAGTGATCCCACTTCTAGGACTATATCCCAAGCAACCAGAAACACCAATCAGAAAGGATATATGCACCCCTATGTTCATAGCAACACAATTTACCATAGCTAAGATTTAGAAACAGCCTAAGTGCCTATCAGCAGATGAACGGATTAGAAAACTGTGGTACATCTACACAATGGAATACTATGCTGCAGTAAAAAAGATGGAACTCTTACACTTTGCAGCAGCATGGATGGACATGGAGAGCATTATACTAAGTGAAATAAGCCAGTCGGAGAAAGAGAAATATCTCATGATCTACCTCATTTGTGGAATATAATGAACAACATAAAATAATAAATATAGAGCTGGGGGTGGGGGGGAAATTCTAGAATACAATAGAAGCAATCCTGTTATTTGCAGATTTTTAATATTTCCTACAACTTTGTGACATCATACTATGTTAGTACAGTTTTGGTAATATTATTATACTTAAAATCCTTTCATTCTTAAAATATTAATGTTCATTGCATGTAATATTATTATATGTAAGATAATTTTTCTTGAATAATGGGTGTTTATTGCATGTAACATTATCGTATTTGAAATCGTTTTTCTTGCGAGAGAAAAAAAGATTCCTCCCTTTGGAACTTTCAGGTCCCACGTGGACAAGCCAATTGGCACAGTGACAATGACAAAGAACAGAAGGAAGGCTACCAGGTAACGACAACCAGCATGATGCTGAAGAATTGAGTCTTGATCGTGGCTCCCGCGCCCCCTCCGTCTCCGTGTCGACGCCTCGTTTCCCTTTCAGTAATGAGGCCCCTGTGAAGAAGATAGGGCGAGCAGGCGATGGCCTTTCACGCCTATGAGCACCAACCACTTCTAGGCATGTAAGAGTCTCAGGTGTGGGAGCCTCTTCTTCAATGTGGAAAGCAGCCTTATAAATATTCAAACGATGCTAAGCTGGGAGGGATGCCTAATGTGAAGATTAAAAACAAACAACTTGACCTGGCCAGTGCTTCTCAGCAGCTAGAGGATCTTGGGTTCGATTCCCAGTCACGGACACGTGCCTCAGTTTCAGGTTTGATCCTGGTGGAGGCTGATGCAGGAGGCAACCAATCGATGTGTCTCTTTCATGTGGATGTTTCTTTCTCTCTCTCCCTTTCCACTCTTAAAAAATTGATAAAAAATATCTTCGGACAAGTGAGGATTAAAAAACAAAACAACTCAAAATGGTGTTAAGTAAGGATGCATGTCCATTTGCACCTAAGTTCAAGAAATGAACAGCACAACCCTTCCAAGTGACAGATGAGTAATCTCATCATGATTACACAATGAACGTAAAGTGTTAAAAACCACTTTGGTTGGAATTGATGGAGACGATGAAATCATTGTCCCTGCTTTAACGAATCCAGTGGCATGAATTTCAGCCCTGAAATTTAAGCCAATACCACCTTGCGGGAGGTGGGGCGGGTGGCTATTTTGGGACAGGGGGACTTGCAAAAATTCTAGGTGCATGGATGTGGTCCTTTATTTTTTGGCTTATCAGATCCTCTTGTTATTTGGAGTTAATTACAGATTCACATGTAGTTATAAGAAAGAACACAGGGACATCCTTTGCACCCTGGATCCTGCTTCTCCCAGTGGTAACATCTTGCAAAATTATAGCACAATATATAAACTCTAGAGGCCTGGTGCATAAAATTCATGCACGGGAAGGGGGGGGGTGTCCCTCAGCCCAGCCTGCACCCTCTCCAATCTGGGACCCCTCGGGGGAATGTCTGACTGCTGGTTTAGGCCTGATCCCTAAACGGTAGATGGACATCCCTCTCACAATCTGGGTCCTAACCGCTCACCTGCCTGCCTGATTGCCCCTAACCCTTCTGCCTGCCAGCCTGATCATCCCCAACTGCCCTCCCCTGCCTGGACCTGCCTTCTCAGTGGAGACAGACCTGGGGGGTCCCCAGGCCTCACCGCTCAGCCTTGGCTGTGTGCATAGCCATCTTTGATGCCACCTAGGCTATTATTAGTATAGACTGATACAATGACACAACCCACCAGGTTATTCAGATTCCCCCAGTTTACATGCATTCCTGTGTGTGTGTATTCAGTTCTGTGCAATTTAATGTCTGTGAGAATTCACATGGCTACCACAGTCACCGTACACTTGAGACTGATTCTTACAGGCATACTCCCTAAGTGTCAGTTCAAAATGGAAAAAAAGGGGGGGCATTCATGGGGCAGTAAGCACTGCCCAGCCACTGGACAGGTGCCAGGGGAGTCCGCACTCTTATTTCAGTTGCCTGTATGTCACAGAGAACCGCCCTGGGATTCTGACCATAGAATGCAGATCCCTCGCTTGGCCGCTGAAGAAAGAGACCAGAGTTGAAATACCTCATCCTGGCTCTAGTGGCGGAGCCCAGACAAGGCCCGGGGCCCTCGGAGTCTGTCCAGTGCTGTCCCTCTGGTCCTTGCCGCCCACTCCCAGCCTCATCACCTGCTACAAGTCCCCGATGGATGGAGCTGCTGTGAGGAAACAGGTGTTCACCAGCATCCAGCTTCATAACTACAAACAGCAACAAAAAATGGTTTTTTGATTAATGCTCTTTATTTCGGACCTTTATGGAAATTGAAAAGGGGCAGGAAGAGGTGGCACCCCCGTTCAATTCAGAAACATTCAATGACGCCAGCCCAGCAAGCGCTTCCCCTTTGTCGAGGATGCAGCCCCGGCACCCTAAGTCCTGGGGACAGGCTTCCATGAAAGTGAGAGCAGGGTTTGAAGGGAAACTTCTGGGATGCAACTACAGGAAGAGCCAACAAGAAGCCGTTCCTCTTCTGGGCCGGACGCCGCAGGAGGGGGTTTGTGGAGGACGGGCAGGCCCTCCTGGGGACAGGGCCAGCGAGGGGCCCTCGGATGAGGGGGCGCCCTCCCATCTCTCCAGCTGGAACAGTGTGCGCGCGCG